>NW_022156716.1:1299939-1432009 GCF_004355905.1 Pyricularia grisea
CCCCCCCCTCTCAAGGCTTCTTGGTTCCCTTCAAGTGCCACTCAAAAACCTTCTCAAATATTTCCTTCCCGTTACCCTCCATCGTCTCACCGTGACACGGCACAATCGTGACGAAATCCCACTCATTGATCCTCTGCACGCTCTTGTTGAAGCCATCACGATCCTTGGAGCTTATGGCGTACCACAGGAAGCGCTTGATGCCCGTGGCGTCACCTGCCGTCGAGATCATGCTCGTAAAGAACTTGTTGAGCAGGCCGTTCGTGGGCTTGGCCGCCTCGGGGACGCGCGAGTACTGCTCGATGGCCGGCAGGTTAAAGAGCATGTCTGCCTGGATGAGCACCCGGTCGGGCCGGTACAGAAACACGAGCTCCTTGTTGGGGTGCGCGTCGACAAACTCGTACACAAAGTCGGCGTCGAACTCGGGCGTCACCGTCTGCTTGCCCTTGTCCGCCGTCGTGAAGACGGTGTGGAACGCCTCCTTGCCGATCCTCTCGTCGTCTTGCACCTTGGCGCGCTTCTCTGGCAAACCCTCAGGGCCCAAGATGTGCGCGTCTGGGTACTCCTTCTTCCAATCCGAGACGAAGATGTGGTGCTCGATGTCGGTCGCTACTATATACTGCAGCTTACCGCCCATCTCGGCCACTTTAGCTTTGACATCTGGCGTTAGGGCCACGGGAGAGAAGACAGCAAGCGACCCAGATGTGAGTCGGACTATTTTTTTTTATGTGTTAGCGACTTGATAGGAATCTCTTTGCAGCGTTTACTGCAAGTAACCAGTATTTCCTCGAATGATAGGGTGCGCACCTATTGTCCCCCTGCCTCCAATGTCAAAACGTCCGAATCTTTTGAACGGTACGGAAAGTGTCACAATGTTCGGAGTGATATTACGAATCACCATCACCTCGGCCGGGTTGTCCGGAATGAGTTTTGAAGACATGGTGCCGACGCTGTAGTAGTAGACGATTCCAAGCGCTCCAAGTGAGACTGTCGTTGTCCGGAGAAGACGACGATTTCTGGATCCGCTGTCAGGTAATGTGGGACGAGTAGACTGATGTCGACAAGCGACTGGAAATATAAGTTTTGATACAGAAGGCTTGAGTGGTGATACGTTTGCAGTGAGTGATGAACGATAAATGAGTCTCCCCAAGGGTGCTCTCATGGCCGCAGTAACAGGACAGATTCACCAAGAATCAGAAGGAAAACTAAAATTCGAAACGAAGCGCAGCAGTACTATTATTAAGTTGTTTTTTTTTTTCTCCGGTACCACCTTGTTGTTATTATTTTACTCATCATTCGGGGGTTGCCTTCATTCTAGGAAAGACTGCCTCGGCTCTGTGAATCGTGTTGGTGGAGCCCTGCTTGTCGAATTCCAAATCTTTAGGTAGTATCGCTAGGGGAGCATGCGATTCGATGACCGTTCATTACGTGACATCATTGTGCTGTCAAGCATGTGGTTTTAGGGGTACTTTGCACGGTGCTTTTTCGCTTGACATTTACTATACACTGTGCAGTCGATCGATTTGCAACTTTTTTTCTATTCCATTGGATTTTCAAACCTGATTGGTTGTTGCCTGAGTTACTTACTACTTTACCTAATTTTCACTTGACTGTTTCTGACAAAAAAAAGTATTACGAAGCCCGACCTCTCGGTAATTTCTACAGCCCGAGATGCGAGATCAAAAAGAAAACAGAAGAAAAAATAGAATCCATGACAGACTTGGAGAAATGAGGCTGTGTGACATGCAGCCCCTAGCCACCCACAGCCTATAGTTCACGACGGCAGAACCACAATCAACAACCTAAGCAATATCCTAAAGCAGCACAACTCCGCTCGTGACAAATCATCAGACAAAAGCATCACCGGCATCCTTACTGCTCGCCATCCGCCTCCGTCTGCTGCTAAGGAACAAATCAACCATTCTCCTACTGGCTGTTATCGTGGTCTTCTCGCGCCCAATCTCGGACTTTACTGCCATATGCTGTGCCATGTCGTCCAGGTCCAGCTTTTCCGGACTCGCCGCGTCAACTGCAGCGGTCCGCCTTCTTATTAACTTGACAGATGCTGGAGCCTGCGGTCGACAGGGGGATCCGTCCGCGCTGGTACGTGTACGATAGAGTGACCGAGCTCGTGCCAGCCCAGATTTTACTGGAATCGGAGTTCGTGGTGCCTGGTTCTCTGCCAACGTGCTCGACGTTGCCTTTCCATCGTAGGATGGTGCCCGAGTAGCGTTGTGCTGGACCTCGCCCAGTGGCGTCATCTGCTTCTCATCTGCCTTTGTCGTCTGTTCCGCGTGCATCGAATTGTCATGTTCGGTCACGAATATGTTGTCATCCTCATTAGCGTCAGCGTGCTCGTCATCCGCATCATCGTAGATCTGTGTGGCCTCCCGTCTATGTCCCTGGTGAGCCGGCTGCCCAGAGTTGGACGCAACAGGCCCATTGCCGTGGATGGGCGAGGGCTGCATCTCCAGCTTGCTCACATTGGCCGCGAGCCACGTCTTCCAGTCGACAGACTCGGACGAGGCCGTCATGTTGCGCCTGGACAAGTGCGGTGTAATTTTCGTGACCTTCCTTGATTCATCGTCTACATTCACTGCCTCTTTGGCTGTGTCGGATCCGGAAATGCTGGACCGGTAATCGTTCTCATCTCCGGAATAGACACTCTCGGAATACTCAGCATTTTCGTCTACAGTCCATGGCTGCCCGGCCATGATAGAACTAGGCAGTTTCAGGGATTCGACTGACCTGGCCAGCGGTGACGGTTGCACAGCATGCGCTGCTGCCGCCGCCGCCAATGCTGCCTTGTTGCTTTCCTTCAGAGCCCGGCGATACGGAGATGTTGTCCTAAACAGATAGCATGTAGGGCTACCAAAGAATGCAGAGCTTCTGTTCGACCTTGGCATCCCTAGACTGGGCAGATCGGGAGTGGAGCAGCGGGCTTCGTGTCTCTTTGGCTTGGTTTCGGATACCGCCGACTCAAGCGATGATATCGATGCCGTCCAGCGATTTGCCACCTTGGCCGAGCTGTCGAGCTTGGAGACTGCCGGGGCCTTTGTTTGACAGTGCTCCACCGTCTCTGTCGAAGCTGCCACGCATCTGATTGTGCCGCCTTCCGGATCATCAGCAGCCAGGTATATGCTATTCGCCGGTCTCTCTGCCCGGTCATCTCTGTCATTATGGATTCCAGATGCATCGTCACTGGCCCTGGAACCAGCCTCGGCTAGCTTTTGTCTTTCTGCAAGTCTCTTGGCGAGAGCCGAGTATACACGCCTGTCTTCGGCCGGCTCGGCGCTGAGAGTGTGTCTATCCTCTGGCGAAGACATCGAAGCCACACCTGCAGTTTTTTCTGTGATCACTGAGAGTCTTTGCTGCTGCCAATCACTCCAGGCTTGTTGCTGACTTGCAACAGTCGAATGGCCAGAACTTCCCCAGCTGGTAGCTCTTGAGATATCATCCGATGCCGTCATCCGGCACTCACTTTGTAGACTGGCTAGGCTGCCCTTGCGAGACCGAATCAATTGCTCTTGAATAACAGTTTGAACAGTTGGGACTCTTGATGATACTTGAGAAAGCGTTCCCTCCTCTTGCATGCTTCTGACGCCCAGACTCAGACTCGTACGAACAGAGCCGGCTGCGTTGGATGCAGCATCTTCCTGCTGATCAGCTTCAATTGCTTTCTCGAATGCTTCGACACCAAAAGCTTTCCCATGGTCCTTACTACGTCGGCCAAACAGTGTCTTGATCCTTGACTTTAGGGTCTGGGAAGCTTTTCTTGCCTTGCCTGTCAAGCTTGAGTTTCTGGATCGTCGCGATCCAATTTCCGCCCCCCTAATCGCGGCCTGGATGTTTTCATCGAGGCCGTCTCGCATCGACATACGCATGGATCGTCGACCGGATCCAATCGACCGTATACTGCCAGAACGGAACAACATGGAAGGAGCAGCTCTGAGCCGTCCCGAGATCGTGGTTCGTTGTGAATAGACACTCTGTGCTTCTGCATGGTTCGCGGTCTCTTTGTGGCTTGAATCCATGCTGATAACGGAGTCATTCTGAGAATCCTCTCGCCTGGACGGCTGTAGAAAACTCATAGACTTGGGGGCACGTAAGCTCAAGGTTGAAGTATCATTTGTTTCGCTGGATCTGCGAGCAGAGGATGCTGGAGGCGAATCACTCCGGACCTGAACTCGAGCCTGACCTGAACGTTTGACGCTGGACGTACGTTCTGGACGTGCCGGACCTAATTCGCATGCGGCAGATATCATGGATTTGGACCTTCGCAGACCAATCTTGGGGGTCGCACTTGGGACAACAGGCTCATCTGATGGAGCCATATCACCCTCGTGTGGTGGTTTCATGTTTTCCTTGTCGCGGACTTCTCCACGCTCCTTGCCGCTCCTCAAGGCACCCACTCCACCACGCCTATTTGATCGATGACTTCCCGTACGCTCAATATCACTACCCTCATCTCGGTCTGCGACAAATCTTACGCTCTGCTGTCTCCTCAACCCATCGCGGGTCGAATTCGCCCGCTTTGGGGCCGGATCTGGAAACAGCGGCGCGTCTGCAACGTTGTTGCGCTGCTGGCTGCGGACAAACGCTTCTGTGGCCGCTGTATGTGCGTCCCGCCGAGCATCTTGAATGTCGATGTGCTCGAGATGCACGCCACCGGGGCGGGCGGGCGATGTCGACTTGCGTTGCTTGATATCCGGCCGGGACTTTGATGAATGTGTTCGAAGCATTTTGAAAGATGCTAGTTATAGTGCGTGCTGAGGATCTAACGCAAAGTGTCGACGAATACAAGACAGTTTTTTTTTTTTTGTTTTCCTCTTTGGTAATGAGACGATCAAGGGCTGTAATGAATAGATGTCAAGAGGCAATACGGTGAGAATAGGCGCAAACGAATGACAAATGGACTAAAGGATCTATATCTCGATCAAGCTGGGGCTTCTTTGCTGCTCTGACTATTGGCTTCGGAGAATAATGCGTGAACGATGGCACGAGAACTGGGAGACATTTCCAACAACACCCTCGTTCCTAGGTTGGGGCCCCAGTCCACCCGGCTTTGGACCCAATGTATGCCGCAGAAACACATCATGAGAAGGAGCAGAGCAGGATGTCGGTGGTTGATGAGAGCTTAGGCAGGTAGGTGGCCATCGAAAATTTCTGTATAATCACCCGATGTTTAGAGTGCAGGCGGTCTTGTTGTTTTGTGTGGCAGGCACGACCCGAACCAACCCCTCATCAAAAAGAAGAAGGGATGCACCTTCCACTGGGATGGATAGAGTTGGGTTTTCCTCGATTAGGAATAGAAATTGCCACCGCTACCTGCACTGGAAACAGCTGGCGAGGTAAGGAACACATTCACATACCTACCTACCTTAGGTACCTTAGGTACCTTACCCATCAGGCACGATAAACTCTGTTTGAGAGAATAACATTAGCACATGTTAAACTAAGGTTTTGGAACCTCGTAGGTTCCTGGAACAAAAAGCTCAGTGTAGGCACCTAAGGTGCATGCTTTCAGAATGCTCGCTTCGAATTCAAATAACTCCTTAAAATACCTACCCACCTATACACCTTGAAAATATTACACGCTTGTTTGAATTCTCACCTCTTCACCCCAGTGCATGCATACATCTTTCCCACTCCATTACCCAACATCATTATGTGGACATTTGCCCATAGTCAAGTATAAATCTACCAAACCTTCACCAACGCCCGGTAAATCGAACAGAAACTGCTCCTTATCCTACTCCTCCTCAGACTCATCGACCCGCTTGATCCTCGGGCTCCAGCCAAGGATCCTCGACCTCGCCCTATTCGGGCTTCTGAAGTCGTCTTTGACGCACAAATTGTCAACGTCGTTGTTGCCGCGCCGGGCCGGGAGCAGGCAGCAGTTGAGTCCTGGCGAGTTATCCGGCTCCGTAAAGATCTCGGCCCTTTGGTGTTGCGCTTGCCCGTGGATTTGCATGTCGGTCCGTTGGGGAAGTCGCAGCTGTTTCGGTTTGGATTATTCGTTAGTTCGTGGTTCCTTTGTTGGTATTTTTCCTTTTCTTCTTCATCTCATTTAATCTCCACACGCGAGTTACGTACATCAACAACCAACCTTGTATTACTTACTTGCCGTTAGCTCCTGTGCGCGCCTGCGCAGACACGGTGGCTGCCAAGAAGAAGGTAATGGCGACGGTAAAGAACTTCATCTCGTAAACTGTTGTGGGTTTATGGTCGAGAGATATGAATAAATAAACTTGATGTTAGGTTGTATGTATGTTGATAAGCTGTTTCACAACAGTGCTTAATATGTAAGAAAGGTTCAAAAGAGCTGCACCGCAGTAAACCGCCAGGGGAAGTGTAGTCGTGTTTTTGGTATAGGTAGACAGAAACGAAGCAGACCCGGCTGTTGAGTAAAACGAAGGAAAAATATAACAAGTGCCACGACGTAAACGTCTTCTTATAATGTCGATTTTGTTCACATCGGCCCTGTGCCAAATCCTTTTGTATATTTTCTCTCACTTTGCCAGTATATGCCGTCTTCATCACATTAGACAGCCTGAACGAATACTTCTGACGCTGTGGAACAGAGACACCCCAATGTGGTGATTCTGCAAACGTAAACATCTTACAGTATAATTCTTTGATGGTTCAAGTGGGCCTGAAGCGGCAATTTTGTGGCATCAGAAGCTTGGTAAGGTCTAGGTTCTAAACTTGAATCACGCAGGACTCTTGACAGATCACATCATTGTTTCAGAATGCGCGAGCAGTTACTGGATGCCGGAGGACATACCTAGTCTTAAAAACACCAGAGTAGGAAGTAGTACACTGTGCCCTGAAAAACTCTACATTATGATCCTATGGACATCGTGCCACCAAGCCTTGATATAATAGTCATTCGGCGAGATGCCAAGACCCCTAGTTTCGAGCTATTTTAAACCCAGTGCTGAAACCAAAAAAGAAGGAGCAGCAAGTCCTAACGAGCAATGTTGTATATTCAAATGAAAGAGCAAGAGTAACCTAGGTTCTAATCATCAACATCTTTCATCGTGTATCCCTCCCATTCGACCACTGCGGTGAGAAAATGACAAAGGAAATATTGACGATGAGGTAATGGTTCAAGCAAGCCATCTTTGGTGTATTAAAAATCAAATCACACATGCACTACATATGAAACAATGGAGCTGTGCTCCAATACTGCCTGACATCTTACACGCGAGCCTCGCTGAAGAAGTGCTTGAGCTCCTCATCAACAGCCTGGTGGATCTTCTCGGAAAGCTTCTCAGCCTTGCCAGTCATAGAGGAAGCCTCCTTGACGACCTTGCCGGAGATGACTCGGAAGTCATGCTCGATAGCCTTCTCCAGCTCGGTGACCGAGTCAAGGAGAGAGCTAGACTTGTCAGCCTGGGTCTTGGCCTCGTAGCCGCCCTTGCTAACGATGGAAGAGTAGTTGCTGCAACCGCCACCGTTCCAGGCGAGCAGGTTGGGAGTGTCCTTAGGGATGTCGGAAAGAATGCCGACGGTGGCAACCTTGATAAGATCGGCCTTGAGCTTCTCAGGGGTGATGGTGGCAAGCGAGTACTCAGAGTCAGAAGCAGGCTGGAGGGACAGGTAGTAGGCCAGGAGACCGGCAATGTGGGGGGAAGCCATCGATGTGCCAGAGATGGTGTTGATGGCGGTCTTGCTGCCGATCCAGGTGGACTGGATGTTCAGGCCAGGGGCGAAGATGTCAGTGCACTTGCCCCAGTTGGAGAAGTATGCACGGCTGTCATCAAGAGCCGAAGCACCAACAGTAACGGCCTTGGCGGCAGCGGCGGGAGAGTAGTTGCATGCGTCGGCGTTGTCGTTTCCGGCAGCGACGGCGAAGTGAATACCAGCATCGACGGCAGCGTTAACAGCAGAATCAAGCAGGGTGGTCTTGCCACCACCCAGAGACATGTTGGCAACGGAGCCCTTGAAGCCCTTGCGCTTGCCATCCTTGGCGGCACTGACCTGAGCCTTGTGGCTCTTGGCGGCAAAGTCGACTCCGGCAATGACGTCGGACATGGTGCCAGAGCCGTTGGACTTGAGGACCTTGACGGCGTAGACCTGAGCCTTCTTGGCGACACCGTACTTCTTACCGGCGACAGTGCCAGAGCAGTGAGTGCCGTGACCGTTGCCGTCGACGTCCTCATCGTTGGCAGGGATGGTCTTGCCCCAGTGGGCGCGGCCCTCGAAGTCAACGTGGTCGATGTTGGTGCCAGTGTCAATAACGTAGGCATCAACACCCTCACCACCCTCGGCGGCGTAGAGGTACTTATTGTAAGTCGAGAAGGAGAGCGACTCGCGGTGCGAGACACGCGACAGACCCCAAGGGGCACCTTTCTCGAGGTCGGGGTTGCACTCGTCCTTCTTGACCTCCTCGTATCTCATGGTGTGGACAATGGTGTCGCGCTCAATGGCCTCGACCTGTTGGATGGCGGAATGGTCAGCTTCTAGTCAAGACCGAAAACACAACTCGATTCTCGAGTTCCTTCCCAATGGCAATCGATGGAGATGAGACTTACATCAGGATGCCTCCGGACCTTCTCAATGGTCTCCTCGTCAAAGTGACCGGCATAGCCGAGGAAGCCATTGCCAACGTTGTAAGTGTGTTTGAGGCCAGTGAAGGCTTCGTTCACAGGGTCGAACAGACCCCTCTTGCGAAGCTCAACCCTCTCGTCCTCACGCTCGCCGTGGACCTTCTGGATCCACATCTGGTGGTCTGCAGCAGACTTGTGGTCGACATGCTTCTTAAACTTGATGATGTAGGCGTTGGGGATTGCCTCGGCGTTGGAAGACGAGAGGATCGGGGCAGCGCCGTCGTGGATGGTCTCGACGCTGGCCGTGGGCGCTGCGACGGCACAGGCAGCCAAAGAAAGAAGGATGACGCTCTTCATTGTGAAAACTTCAATAGACAATTGATAAAAAAGGATAAAAAGTAGATATCGTGGGGGCGATGACTGCGTCTGTCTGCCTGCGACTAAACGACACAAGAGATAAGAAAGGGAATGAGGCGAAGCCAGCAACACAACGAAACAACCTCACTCAACAGCACGCTGCAATCTCAGCGTGCGTTCTTTCAAAAGCCTGCAACGGGACGTTCCGATAGCAGGCGAGATGGGGCGATTCCAGTTGGTTTGAGATGTTGATGGAAGGGATGAGGGGAAAGAGGAAGAGGTTGAGAAGAGAGGCGAAGGTGGATAGATAAGTGGTTTAGAAGGCGCTTTAGCTCTGACCAAGTGAGATGCTATGTCAGCCGGTCCGCAGCCGGAGCACCACCACCACCACTGGTAAAGAGCTCCACCAGCCGTTGCTCCTGTGACGCATCTGTGTTGGGGGGTGGATCCCTCCCCAGCTTGCCCAGCTGGCTAGCAGTAACCTCTATGGCCTGTGCACCTCGTGTGTGTGGCTGCCACTGGCTGGATCAGCATCTCTGAATCCCAGGCGGAACTAAGGAAGGTGGCCGCCCGGCTTCAGCGGGGTTGCGGGGGTGTCTGGGCCAATGAGAGCGATCGAGTCAGTTATCGCCCCCGTTTTTCTTCTCTATGTAAGAAACATTGACGTACTTTCCAGGCACTTTGCTCCGTACGGTACCTTGAGACCCTGCACAGGCAAGACATGGAGGCAAGGGAGCTTGGGAGGTAGCCTGGATTGAATGCCATGTAAGGTACGTCGGATAGGTACAATGTGCGAGTCACGACCAGCTGACCCCAGGTTGCGCAAGCTTGCTTGCCTGCCTTTTGCCCAATCTAGTCCCTCCGGCATGTAGAGCTATCATACCTCCAAGCTGCAAAGCCTACCTTTCCCACAGTAGAACTAAGATACCTCGGGGTAAAGTTATCTACCACACACACCGTTGCTCAAATAAGTCAATAGATAGCACTGTGTACGGTACTCCCAGGCAGCCATTCAAAGACGCGTTGCGTTGTCAAGGCGAGGAATAAAAAGAAAAGCACAACAGGTACTCAATGCACTGTAGATACTATAAATTGCGAGGTTCTGTCATTGTCAAAGATGTTGCAAGGTTGCTTGTAAGTCTCAGTTGTTGTCTCCCGTCTCCAGGTGATTTTTTGCGGTGGCGTGGCGCGGCGTGGCGGTTACGCGTATGCATGCAATGCGATGGTTGGAGAGTAAACTGCTTGCCCATCAGTCAAGCTCACTGTTCGCCCGTCCATTGTTTTGCTTGTTTCAGAGCTGGGCTTGAGCACTTGACAGCACAAGCGAGGGCGAATTGATCGAATGAAGTTTCCAAGTCATGCGGAAATGCTGCATTCAGCAACTGCAAATGCACATCCCATACCGGACATCGAATATTTGGAAACCTCAAGGATCACTATCAAAGTCAAAACCAAATTGGCACACCTATCCAGGCGATTTTAACTCCAATCTACGGTACTGCCACCATCATTGATAAGGGAGCTAGTCAGACTGGACGCCACCTTTACTTGCTGACTCGCATGTTGGTGTACTGTACTGTACTGTGATAGCGTTGTTGATAGCTCGCGTGCCCGCTCGCGTGATCCAATGGCGAAAAGTGCAAGAGGGGTTGTCTCGGTGCATTTGCAACCATAGCAACCGAGGAATGGAGGTCGGATTCGGGGCGAGCTTTGCAAACGTGCATTGATTGATTGCCTCGCACTCAAGTTGCTGTTGCCAAGCCACCGAGCGCCCATTGCGGCTTGACAGGACTTATTTGATTACCGCGTTAGGCCTTTACCAGTGACCCAGACAATCTCGCATGCCGACAGTGATGTAATTTGTAGCGAATAAACAGCTTGAAGAATACAATTGTATTAATTCTGTCAAGATCACCATTTTGTTATCCCTCGGCCCCGGATTGTGAGTAGCTAGGAAAGCAAGGCCACAGTCAAATTGAACAATTGAACAGGTTGGTACTGGTAAATTGATAGCTTGCAAGCTTGCTAGCGCCAAGGCTCTCAAATGACCAAAACCCTCTGTCACCTGCCAGGGGTCCAGGGGTGATGGCTGTGTCCACTGATGGGCAGCTGAGCTTCGGGCAAAGGAAGGCTTGGGTCGATTTGGAGTGGATGGCGAAGCTGCAGGCAAGTGGGTGCGCATAATTGAGGTAGATGTTTTACCGATGCATTGAACGACCTGGAGTTGGAATCAATCCCCAGAAAGGTACTACCCAGCTTGGTTGGCTTCTGTGGTTCATCTGTACGCAGATAGATCTACATTGCCACCTACCTACCTAACTACTACCTCCCTACAAAGTACTCACCTAGCAAGTAGGATCTAAGATACTTGGCAAGTTGGACGCTCTACCAAATATTTAGGTCCCTACCTAATTACGGGCTTAACTGAGTTAAAGAATGGGTTAAAGCCCAACACTCGGCGTTATTGTAGGTTGGCCCTTTTCGCAACAGATTGGGCGTGGTTCTGTTGCCGACGGGCCCTCGACTAAAAAATGGGGGGCGATGATTTTCATTCGAGGCTGTAACGGCACTCGGAGGGAAGTTGCGACTGGGTGAAATGGGTGGGGTCCCTTGGGGGGTTTTAGATCTCGTCCTTCCCGGCTCAGGGCTTGCGGGTAAGCAGTCCATTGGCAGGATGGTAAAAACCAGGTCCAGAAGCAGCTCAGTTGTCAGACCCAAGCTCTCAATTACCAGCGGTAAGAGCCCGAACGAACCAATGCCAGCCTCGTAACTGAGTGTTTCTTGGCTCCATTTCCGTTAGATCTGAATCGATTTTGCTTTTCCGTCGAGAAAAAAACGCCCCCGCAACCAAACACATCATCCAATAACAGCTGGACACTAGCTCTTGAGACCACTGGACCCGATTCATGATTTTTTAAAAGCTGGAGTATTCCGTAGCATTTAGGCTACCAGACCTAGTCTAGTGCACTTCGGCACCCGCCTATTCACCGAAGCACAACAGAGGAGACCAAACCGAAGACGGGGGCCGCGCCGGCATCACAGCTTAATGTAGCCAACCGCTCGCATCGCAGTCAGGTCGGGTCAGTAAATTATAGTACAGTACAGTACAGTTCACCCGGGGTGCCGCCAACAATACCTCTAGCTGTTACCGTCATCCACACACCCCGCGCCGCGCCGACCGTGTGTGCCAGGTCCCAAATCCGACGGCAGATCCGAAAGCCAGCCAGAACAGTGGGATTTCTGTTGACTAAACTTACTGCTCCCATAACCATACCCCCAGGTCACACAAAACACAAGCGTACCCCTACCTTACCTATATACTCACCGTACGTACCTTGCATATCTCATCTTGGGTACATATGGATTCGGAGGTAAAATCGTCCATTATCGCTCCACTTGGATCTGGGTCTGGTCTCGAGGGGAACGGATCCGGCGAAAGAGACACAGGTGACGTCGTTGTTAAGCGGAGAGCTCCTATTGCTTGCAAAAGGTTGGTTTTTTTTTTCAATTTTTCAATTTTTCAATTTTTCAATTTTTCAATTTTTCATTTTATTTGTATTCTGTTTCTCTTCTTTGTTTTGGTTCTCTTGACACTTTCGGGAACCCATCCATCAGGCGGAGCGGTTCAATCAACCTGCCAAAAAAAAAAAAAAAACTCAAAAAAAACTCAAAGTTTTTAGCATGGATTGCTTGCAAGACGGTGCTTTTGGGTGTCGCCGCCTAACTGACACAAACAGCTTTGATTTATTGGATGACTGACTATTATCATCTCACATTGACCTCCAGATGTCGCCGTATGAGGAGCAAGTGTATTCATGATAAGAAACCTCCATGCAAATCTTGCAAGGACGCCGGTCTCGGCGCTGACTTATGGTAAGCTTTTTTTATGAGCTTTAGTTCTAAATTCTATTTCCATACAACACGGTGAAGAAGAAGGGACGAAAGAAAGGACCCTGGGCCATCATACGGCAGGCAGGCAGGCACCTTAAGGTGTATCATAGGTACATACGTACATAGGTTACCTTGCCTATGTACGTAGTACATATCAAAAACACCCATGCCTGCTCTGATCTTCATGTATCAGCACTAAGGATGAGGGACCCTTTGATCCTACTCTTATCCGTCCAAAGTTCTTTCTCGACAGCATCCTTCCATCCATCCATCCATCCATCCATCCATCCATGAGCCTTGATCCTTACACCTTCGCTACAGTATATTTCCGGTACGAGGTCAACCCGACAAGGACCGCGAGTACCGCCACCCGCGCACTAAGGCTGAGAAGGGTGCTGTCCGCACCAATGTCCGGCCCCGTGTTGGAGCCGACCCTTCGATTGCGTCGGTCCCGACATCCTCGGCATCTGGACACCTTGCCCTCGGCAGACAGCTCAGATCCCCCGAAGATGATGACCCATGGCAGATACTTCCGGCCCTGCCGGAGATAATGGATGCCGTCACCAGTTTTGTTCACCATTACTTCCAGCTTGGCTTTATCCCTAAACAGATGTTTATGGAGCGCCTGAGAACGGATCACCGGTCTATCAGTCCCTTCCTCCTATTGGGAATTATTAGTATATCAGCCCGCTTCACGCCCTCCTTGGTCAAGCAGTACCGTACGGGTATCGAAGCCTCCGAGGTATACATAGCAAGTGCGTCTCGGCTTGCTTTGAAGCTCTTGTACGACAAACCCTCGTTGCAAACATGTCAAGGCTTCTACCTCCTTAGCATTGCTCAACAAGGAAGCGGGCTTAAAAATGCCAGCTTTGTAAGTTCAGCAAGATCCATGCATTTTCTCGCACCGATGCCCATTTGCATGCTAACAAGAATCTACTATTTCCAATTTTCACCAGCTGAATCTTGGAATCGCCATGCGCATGGCTGCTCTCATGCAGCTCCACCGTGAGGATACCTACCATTGTGAGAACCCAACAAAGGAGTGGATTGTCAATGCAGAGTCTGCTCGGCGAACCCTGGTATGTCAACTCAGCTCACTCCAACACAAAAAAGTAGTTGGATGGATTGATTGCTCTATAACCAAGCTACTTCTTTGCTAACCAAAACCCCTTGTCATCGTCGTTACCAATATCAGTGGATGTTGCACAGTCAGGACAACCTGCATTCGGGGCCCTCGTCACCAGTTTCCATGGCAACATGTGATATTACTGCGCTTCTGCCCTGTAACGAAGAAGATTTTGCGAATGGCTGCGTGCCCAAGGCGAGAGCAGCGCTGGCCGATACCCCTCCAGCAAAGGCAAATCCGAGTTTAACAACGCACAAATCACGGTCGTTGTTTGCCAGTCTCATCCAGGCGCATTATTTCTGGGGCAAAATCTCTCGCAGAGCTGTATCTCAGGACAACGAGTCGTCCCCCTGGCATGAAAACAGCGACTATGCCAAAACGGTAAAGGAGCTCAATGCCTGGGAGGAAAGTCTACCCGATGACCATCAGTTCAGCTGTATGCTGCTGAAAGGCTACAAAGTGGACGGCCTAGATCTAGCATACCTGGCTGTCACAATGGTGGTGCGACTATGCAACATTGTTCTGCGAAAGCCTTACATGCACATGATGCTCCCCGGCAAGAGTGATAAAAATCGGGCACAATTCTGGACCAAAATGTCGTCTGAGCTGTTTACGAATGTCCATCTCCTATATGATCAAATCGACGCCAAGTTCAAGGATCGAGCTCCGAATGATGGAACTGGTGCGCAGATTATGGTAAGCTTTATTATTATCACACACGATTCACACGCCAAACATGCTTTGACATCACGCTAACTGAGACTTCTCCAGGCGTTCTGTGTATACAGTTGCGGAATCTTATCTGCGCATCTTTGTAAAAATCCCAACAGTATGTTGAACACCCCACCACCCCCTTTTTCTATCATCGTCGTACTAACAACATAATAATAGTATGCCCGAATCCCATGATCGCCAAGATGGCACCTACTATGCTATCACGATGCCTCGATATCCTTGTCGAAAGCCAGGCAACTTGGCCTCTGGCCACTAACTGGCGCATCGGGCTCGAGAGCTTTGCTCGTGGTCAGAAAAGCTCTACCAGCAAGGATGGCACCATGGCAGACGGAGTAAGTTTCTTCGCGGTGACTCGATGTACTTTTCCAGTCTGCACTCGCTGATCACATCGTTTACCAAATGCATAGAAAGATCCAGTACCTCAACCTCTGCAACATATTAGCGCGACATCATCACCCGTTGAAAAGAAACCGTTTCGACCAGAAGACACGAGGACGGCACTCTCTCAAGGTCATGCGCCACGAAAGGATCCTCACCATGAGCTTCACCCGATGCCAAACACTTTTATTGAGCCAGCTTCGAGGTTCACTGCAATCAACGCACAGCCTTCCCACTTCCAAAGCCAACATCAACAACCACAACACCATCAACACAGCCACGACCACCAACAACCACCACACCATCATCAACAACATCACCACCATCAACACCGACCTATGCAAGAGCACCATCCGCACCACTTGTCTCAGCAACAGCAGCAGCAAATGCCACCACAGCATCACCCTGCCGAAGGCACGCGGGAGTCTCATCCTAACGGTATAAACCTTCTCCTCGAAGTCCTTGAGACACACCCAAACCCCATAGGCGGCGCTGGGGGCCACACTGCCTCGGCAACCGTCAATCACTTTGCGGGCATGGGCAGCGCGCCCCCTCACCACCATCCGCAGCACGATTTGGCATACTATTCGCACGCCGACGGTTACACGGACTCGCTCATGTCCTACATCAGCGAAAATCAGGCCCATGCTTGGGTCCCACCTGGCGCTCTGTACAGCTATGTTAATGTCAGTGAGGGTATGTGAGAATTGAGATGCTTTTTTGAAGCCATTGGCGAAAGTCGGTTTTGTTTTCATCCTGATGGCGAGCTTTGAGGATTTCGCCCCATGGTAACCAGGACATGGAGGGGCGCACGTATATGGGGGACCATAGTTTGTGCTCTATCTTGCTTTATTTTTTCTTCTTTTTTCCCTGGCATCATTGCGGTAGATTTCGGTTAAAGTTTTGTCGAGATTTACCAAAGGCGGGCCGGCTTTTTTTTGAATTGGGGGTTTTTGTTTAGAGCGGCTAAAAGTTTTGCTCGCATATAGACTTGTTGGGCGATTAGCATACGAATATACCCTCCCTAGCCTTTTGTTTTTATGGCCATTTTGTTTCCACATAGCACAGGTTTAGACCAACATAATTTCATCACAATATACGACTACATTGACGTTAAAACATGTTGATTTCGATTTGATAAAAAAAACATGCTATTCAGGGTGCGCTGTGGTCACTCGACCTTGCCAGCGTCATCATCCGAGTCGAGTCGTTCGACTGAGATTTAGATTCATTGACACTTCTCCCCCCCGTACTTGCATTTGTAAAAAATCCTTTCTCGTTTGTTTCGTCTCCCGTCAAGTTTCATTTCGTCCTCATGTCCTCCAAAGTTGAATAGGGGCACGACAAGAAGATAAAAAAACAACAATTTCCACAAAAAAAGGTTCCATTCCACAATGCTCCCCGGGGCGCCTTTGGGCCTTGTCCACTTGGATCAAGACTAAAATGCCAAGCCAGTATTTTGCAAAACTCTAGGTTTGAGAAGAAAACTAAAACATGGGGGGAAAAAGGGAACAACCTCCCTCGGTCCGGTTCGCCAAACACAAAAGCCGATGGGAAAGGTAGGGGAAAGGTTTGCTGCAGGGTTGGGGTTTTGGGGGGTTTTTTTTTAACAGGGGTATGTTCCGTATTCTCATGGTAAGAATTTTTGAGAGAGTCCGAAGCCATCTTACAAAGGGTGTTAGTGTGCAGGTACGGTTCAGGGGGTAGATTGTGGTCTATGAAAAGAGAAACAAAATAAAATGGATGGCAGGGGAAGTGCAGTGATGTCTAGCGAGAAATCATCGGTGTAGTGTGTAGGTGGTGCAAGATTGTATGAAGGGGCAACAGAGTTGATTGGACGTGATCTCAAGATTAATAGTGTAGGGGTGGTGTTTTTCAAAGGGTCTAATTATATACATTCACTTGGGGGGGGGTATTGCAGTCGGGCAGTGATGTTTGTGCGTTCCGTCATCCAACAAATCTCAACGCCTGCAGATAAAAAAAAAGAAGGAAGCGCTGACATTCGCATCATAACAAGTTCCAGTGCGAATCAAAGGGACTTGATTGGACGGGGTCGACCGTGGCCGGCCATGTGAAGGGGCCATAAGATGATTGTCCGCATTCGTATTGCGGATCGGTCAAAAAATGGGTTGGCGGTGGGCTGGTGGTGAATAGGAACACCGGGCCCGGCTCGGCGGGGTGGGATCGGGTTGACTTTGCTTGGCCGGTCATCACTTGTCGAGGGCATTTCCGTTTGCCTAGGAACCGGATATCAAAGCTTCTCAAGTCTGCTGCATGACATTGACGGAACCCCCAAGTTGACGCTTGACCTGCTCACGTGCCCAGCGTGCCGTCTCGATTGTCCGGGATGAAAACTCGCGGTTGGAGCGCGTCTCCTTGATAATAGCAGTGACCCAGTCCTGACGGAAAGCATCCACGAGCTCCCCGTTCGGGTAGGCGTCGGCAAGATCGCTGTTGAGGCAAAGACGGAAGTTTGTCAGTTTTTTTTTTGTCATGTTTGCTTTTTTCAAAGGATTGAAGACGAGCGTGCTTACCCAATAACACCCATGGAACTCCGCATGAGAGACTCGCTGCGGTTCGAGTCGCTACCAATGTGGTTCAACAGCTCAAAAATTGACGGTACATAAGGCTGCAGCGCTTGGGCTAAACAAAGGACAAGTGGCTCAGTTAGTATGAATTAAATCTTGTCACATGCTAGCTTGTGGCAAGCTTAAAAGGGATTCTTTAGACTTACTCTTGTTGGCGCTCTTCATAGCACCGATAATACCGCCCCAAGCGTCCATAATACCCTCCCTCAATGAGACGACGTAGTCGAACATCTCATATGAGCCCTCAGGTACCGTGGTAACAGTGGAGGCTTGTTGCAAAACTTGAGCCACGACAGACAGGTAAGTCTCAAAGTGGCCACCGATAGCATTGGCAATGTCTCCAAAGCACTGCAGGATGGCAGGCTTGAATTGGTTGGAGAGTGTTGAGCTCTGAATACAATCTATTTGTTAGCGCAGAGACACCAAATCACCCAGGGGTATTGATTAAGCTTAATACTGACCCTCAGGTTGTTAAGAAGGTAATTCATAAAGTTGTCGCAGTACGGTTGGCTGCGTTCGCCCATCGACCGTGTAATGTCGCTCACGAGGCCGATAGCCATGGAGCACAGGCTGGGTTCTTCCTGGTTACCCAGAGCATTGTAGAGGAATGGCGCAAAGGCATCCATGTACTTGACAAACTCCTCCTCGATAGCATTGGCAAGGCTGCTGATGGTGGCAAAAATAGCCTCAGGAACACTGGACTTGCCGTTGACCGTCGAGAGAATCTGCAGCAATACCTGCATAATTCGGTCGCCCTGGGGAAGGATTTCCTTGTCAAGGCGGCCGATAATGGCCTGGAGAACGGTTGACAGACTGGTCTGCATGTCCTCGAGCGTAATGCGGTCCTCGACGCTGACAACCTGGGCCTGTAGTGGTATCGTCTCCTCCAGGCGCTTGATGATAACATCCGAAAGGGTCGCAACGGCCTGCAGACTGTCGTTTGCGGCATTGACGATGAAAGCGTTGAGAACCTCATATGCGGCCGTCCTGACAGCCGAGTCGCAGTCGTTCTTGGCGGTGACGTCGAGAAGGCTGCGCACGCTGTCGTTGAAGTAAGGAGTGATGGCATTCTGGGGTGCTCCCGGGTCGCCAGCGAAACGTTCCGCCAGGTTCATCAAAGCCCAGCAGCACGAGGCAGCCATCTTGGGAGTGTTGAGCAGGCCGGCAAACAAGGAGCGGATCAGAGGCTCGAGGTGCTGGCTGGGGTCGATAGCCTCGGAACAGGCCTCGGTGATGCGGCCAAGAGCGTAAGCAGTCGAGTCCTTGACATGTACAGAGGAGTCGTCCATCATTGAGATAAGGATTTGGAGGGCCGACTTGACGATCGGCTCCAGAGTCTTCTCATCAGGGCCCTCCATAATGGCACCGAAAGCAGAGACGGCCGCATCCCTGTTGTGCCAGTCATCGGATCGGAGGTTGGCCTCAACAAACGAGATGACAGGTGGGATAATGGTGCCACCAACAGCCTGGGCGTAAAGCTGCAGGCACTGGTAGCCAGCGCGAGAAATATTGTACTCGTCATCCGCAGCGTCCTCATCTTGCTTGGTGAGAAGGGTAAGGAGGACGGGGACCACCTCATTGGTGGCCACGCGGGCGAAGTTGTAGAATGGCCTGACCTGGTCTGCGCTCTCGACCTGTGCGTTGTCATCCTCGATGGCAATCTCCTCCTCGCAGACGGTGCTCCAGAACTCAACAGCCAGCTTGGCAACATCCTCGTCTTCGCTCTTCATGCCCAGAATGGTCAAGCCAAAAAGTGCCTTCTCCATATAGAAGCGCATGTTTTCGTAGTAGAGGGCCATGATACGGTTCAGGCAACCAAAGGCACCCTGCTGGATACGCGAGTCGTCGCCCTGTGTGGCCTCGCATACTACTTGCATGATGTAGTTACGCTCACCCTCGTGCTTGAAGTTGTTACCGACGAACTCGAGCGAGTCTCCAAGGGCGGTGATGGCAGCCAGCCTGATCTCGTTGTTAGTCTCCTCCTTCCTGGCACCCTGGACGACGGCCGTCAGGATAGCGTTGGAGTGGTCGACCAAGCTGGCGCGGAGCTCAGGATCTTGGCTCTCGCAGATGAATCCTATTGTGGTCAGGGATGCCTGCTTCTGGTGGGGTTGGCCCTCGCTGACGTTTGTGACGAGGATGTTCATCAGGTCGGCCCATTGCCCACGGGGAAGCTCGATGCCCGCGATCGAGGCAATGACCTGAGCGGCGGCCTGGCCAGCTTGGGAGTTGGTTGACGACAAGGTCTGAAGAGTGAGACTCTTGACCTTTGCCCTGGTTTCATCGTCTGTTTGTTGAAGCCATTTTTGTTGCAATTCAGTTTGACGGCTGAACTCGCGAGCTGTGAACGCGTTCTTCACCGCAATACCGGCGGCAGCTCGGATGTGACCCGGGGCATTCTCATTTGCTAGCTCAGTAACCAGAGTCGCAAGGTATAATGACTGAAAATCCGTAGTGGTCAGTATTAGATCGACGGCCTACAAGGCGCGAAGGGTAAGAGGTTCGAGGGAAGGGCGGGCGTACAAAGTTGGTCTCAGCCGCCTGTGTGAGCTGCTGTTCGGCGGCATGTCGCAGATTCGCGTCTGGATAGCAAAAAGAGAAAGCTGTCAGCAAGCAAGTCGAGAAGACGACTGGGCGGAAAAGGCCTAGGATACGAATAGCAAAGAGAGACGCCCTTACCAGCAGACAGCGAATTTGTGAGCACCGTCGTAATGTCTGACGTCGCCATGGTGAGCCTGCTGCTGTTGCCCAACAGAGGCTATCTGATGTTTGTAGATTCGAGAGTCAGCCAAATCCCCAAGTTCCGGATGAGTTGATTTGCAAGGTCGGCCGTAAATGTAGTAGGTCGGTGGTAGCTTTGATCTAGACGAGTAGTGTCCCTGCTGGTTTCGGCGTTTGCTAATGGGATAAGGGAATATACCGCCTCTAGGCAGACACGAGTCGGAGTAAAGGTGAGGGGCAAATAATAGTTTGCGTAGAAGCGGGCTGGCTTGGTTGTGTACATGCACGTGTGGATGCAGGTGGGATGACGGAACGGTGAGAACCGTGGTGTGTGTGGGAGGGGGGAAAGAAACCGCAATTGTTTGGGCTAAGGTCAATAAAGTGGATTGGACCAAACGGCCCAAGTACAGGAGAAAAAGGAAAGCAAGAGAAAAAAAGTATGCCTTTTCCCTATCCCCTTGGATACGGCCAACATTTGCTCCCTATGAAATGACAAGCCCGTACAGCCTCGCACAGCTGGGAACAAGAGAGACGGAGAGGCGTAATCAAGTCTTCGTGTCGTGATTTGAGAACTTTGAGGCTCGCGGGTTGTTCCGAGGTTTCAAGGTTGTATAAAAAATAAAAATAAAAAAAAGCTTGAAATAAATGAGCAGACGTACCTTTTCAGAGACGGGTTTTTTTGTATCTTTTGCCTAGACTTGAAGAGGGCCCGGACTTGGTCGATCGAGTGTCTTGTTGACTTGGAAGTCGACTCCGAGGGCTTTCAGAATAGAGAAGAATCCTCAAGAGAATTGAATTAAAAGATGGACTATTGGGGGGAGAGCAGGAAAGGAAGAAGAAGAAGAAAAGAGTGCAAGCTGGCGGTTTTGGCTGCAAATCTGCACAGCTCAAATTGTCTGTTTCTTTCTTGTGTAAATGATAAATTGTTTTGGTTTGTGTTTTTTTCTTTCCCCCCCCTTGCCCAAATCGTCACCCCTCCTTCCTTTCCCACAGTAACGCCCCGGCGCCCCTATTTCTGCAGAGGTCCAGACAGGCCGCCAGCCCGACCCTGGGGTTGACTGACAGTTGGGAAGCGGGGCCAACGACCCCGCCAAAGGGAGCACTGGCAGCCGGCAACTGGTTAATCTCCTTCTGTCCATTGCATTCCATCATCTCATTTTACTATCACTGGGGTCCCTAAATTTTCATTTCCAGGGAACTGTGACTGTTTGTACGGAGATGTATGGATTTCATATGACTGTCAGTTGCCTTTTTTATTGCTTTAGTCAGGAATGGAGACAACATAGATGGTTAGTTTGTCCCATGAATTTATGCTCATTCCGGCATCTCGTTAGTATTCCAGTCGATCAAAATAGACGCGTGACGTTGTAGAAGTCAATGCTGAACCAACCCCACGTAACCAACTGGCTCCAAAGAGCGTTGCCATTCGGCGTTAATACGGATCGATCGTGGTCTCAATCGGGAGTAGGAAGTTTAGTTAAACCATTAAATTGCATGCAAAAGGCCAACCGAAGATCTGACAATTTTATAACACCCAGTATGCCTTTGCCCCATAGAAACACCAACTCCTTTTTTTTTGCAAATGAGCCTTTTTTTTTCTCTCTCTCTCTCTCTCTCTCTCTCTCTCTCTCTCTCTCTCTCTCTCTCTCTCTCTCTCTCTCTCTCTCTCTCTCTCTCTCTCTCTCTTTTTTTTATGGACCACTTCGAGCGATCCCAAACTAAAAACACAAAAGAGCATAATGTTCATTCATTACATGGATTCCGCTTGTGCCTCGAGGGACTGGACAAGACCCTTGGGTACTTGTTCACTACCGTTGGATTTGACGCCTTCGACGGCCAGGACGGGGCTTCCCGGGCGGCTAGCAACAAACTAAATCACAGTACACACACACGTCAGTAAACTTGGACACTAAAGAAAACAGCGGCGATGTATATCAGGAACTAGACACGGGGAAATAAACTCACACTGCTGGCCGCACTCAACAGAGCAATCAGAGAGCTCTGAACCACGTCCTCGTGAAGGCCCACGCCCCAGAGCTTCTGACTGCTGCCCGAGGCTGTGCACTCAATGTACGTCGCAGCCTTGACGTCGCGTCCCTTACCAACGGCGTGCTCCTTGTACTCGTTGACATCGAGGTCGACCCCGACAGACCGCAGCGCGTTGGCCAGCGACGAGATGGGACCGTTGCCCCGGCCACGCAGGGTGTACTCCCGACCATCGGCCGAAATGACGCCCTCGAAAACTCGCTTGAGGTTCTTGGTGTCCTGCGTCTTGCCCGGGGCTGGCGGCGCGGGGCTCGAGCTCCTGTCGGGTGTGATGGAGTAGTCGACAATGCTGAACCTGGGGTTGCCCTTCAGGAAGTAGGTCTCCTGGAACAAGTCCGTAATCTCCACCGGAAGCAGTTCCCGGCCCCGCTCGTCCGCAATTTTCTGCAGGATCTTGCTGAAGTGCACCTGCAGACCGCGCGGCAGGTCCAGGTGCAGGTGTTGCTGAATGACCCATGCCGCTCCACCCTTTCCGGACTGCGAGTTGACCCTGATGACGGCGTGGTAGTCGCGCCCGATGTCCTTGGGGTCCAGTGGCAGGTACGGCACCTGCCAGTAGTCCTCGTAGCCGGCTCCCTTGGCCTCACGCAGCTGGAAGCCCTTTTTGATGGCATCCTGATGCGAGCCGCTGAAGGCGCATACGACCAGAGATCCGCCGTAGGGCGCACGGGGATGGACGGGTATCTTGTTGCAGACCTCGACAACGCCAATAACACGGTTCAGGTCTGAGAAGTCGACTTTGGGGTTTACGCCCTGAGTGTACAGGTTGAGAGCCAGGGTTACGAGGTCCACGTTACCAGTGCGCTCGCCGTTGCCAAACAGACAGCCTTCGACACGGTCCGCGCCGGCCATCTGGGCCAGCTCAGCCGCGGCGACCGCGCAGCCCCTGTCGTTGTGCGGGTGCAGCGAGATGCAGCACTTCTCGCGCTCCGAGATGTTGCGGCAAAAGTACTCGATCTGATCTGCGTAGACGTTGGGCGTTGACATCTCGACGGTGGCGGGCAGGTTGAAGATGATGGGGCTCTCGGCCGTCGGCTCCCACGCCGCCTTGACTGCCTCACAGATCCGGACAGCAAAGTCCAGCCCGGTATCGGAGAAAGTCTCGGGGCTGAACTCGAATCCCCACTCGGTACCGGCTTGTGTCGGGTCGTCCTTGGTCAGAGAACGAACCAACTTTGTGCAGCGTATAGCCAGCTCCACGCTCTCCTCCTCTGTGAAGCCGAACACGATGCGGCGGAAGCACTCGCTGGTGGCGAGGTAGATGTGTATGATGGCCTTCTTGGCGCCCCTGACGGACTCTACAGTCCTCCTGATCAGATCCTCGCGGCATGGTGAGAGAACTTGCAGAAACACATCGTCTGGGACAACGCCTGGAGTCTCGATCAGGCGCCTGGTGAAGTCGAAGTCGGTCTGGGAGGCAGATGGGAAGGAGACCTCGATCTCCTTGTAGCCCAATTCGCATAGCATCTTGAAGTAGGTCCATTTCTCGTCTCCGCTCTGTTGTTATTGTTGTTTGCAACCGCGCGGGTATGTTAGTCACTGGAAGACAATCAACAGCCTGTTCGTGGGTCCCGTGGAGGGTAGCGGCGCACCATTGGGTCAACCAAACTCTGGTTTCCATCTCTGAGATCGGTCGAGAGCCATCTGGGGGCCTTGTCAAGAGTTTTGCTGGGCCATTGGCGATCGGGGAGGTTCACAGGAGGGAACTTCCTATATTTTGTGGAGGGGTCCTTGAGCCTGAGCGTTGCGCCATTTGGTGTTAGTCACTCTTTCTCCAGCTAGACTTTTTTTTTTTATGTATTCCTCCCGGGATTGGAAAAGGAAGAGAAAAAAAAAGCATGTATGAAATTGGTAAAATGCGATTCCAGCTATGCACAAGACAGACTTACATTGGCATTTTGGCGGGGGTGTTGCCTCGATATAAAAGCAATTCGTCCGTTGCTGTTTACCGATGGGCTGCTGGCTTTGTGCGCGCGTAGCGTAAGAGAAATAAAATTTCCCCGGGCTATTTTGCCAATGACGAAACTGAGGGGCTGAGTTTTGTTACTGTGGACGGCGGGGGGAGGCTTTCTGTTTTTCTTAAATGTCGTTTCTTGCTACCCTTCTGCTCTTCTGGAAAAAAAAGAAAAAAACAAGAAAAACCAAGATTAAGAGGAAATTGAGTCTCAACTAAGAGATATAAGTTTGTTTTTCCTGTCCTAAAAAAAAAAGAGACGAATCTGTGTATTACAAGATCTGAGTTACGAGATGCGTGTTTGGAGATACTTTTATATTAGCACCAACCTACTGCGCATTAAAGCAACCACCCACTCCCCCCTCTGTCTAAATCCGTCGTGACTGGGCCCTGAGTCACAAACACAAAAGCAGGGTATACTGCGGTAGTCAGTGATTAAGTGGGATGATACCGCCCGCAAAAAGAGAGCGAGCGAGCTCGGACACGGGAATAGTATCCATGTCATGGAGGTGGGTGGGTGGATTGCGGGGCTCCATTCCGGTCCTTCAGACGGCTGCCTTCGGTCCAATGCCAATTCACAATTCATTCTTTTTACTCATGCGCCGACTTTTTTACCTTTCGACTGGTAAATTTCCCCCCCTTTTTCCCCCATTTTATCTCTAGCTCACCGGCCTTCCTACCGGCCGCTGCCCAAAGCGTATGTCACCTCTGTGACTGATATTTTTATGTTATAATGTTTTTGATGTTATTGATGAGGGGGAAAAAAAAAACACCATGACTTGTGCAAAGAAGCACCGCCAAGGACCGATTCCCCCTACTAGACCTAGACTAGTAGACACACAAGGTGTGGTAGACAATTCTGGCATACAAGACGTAGACGCACAGGGCGTTGCACATGCATCGCAGGAACATACATACCGTACATGAAGGGCGTGGCACTGCAGGGCCAAGCTTGGGATGGAATGAAGGGTCCATTTGTCATCCATGAACGGGGAGTTAGCGTACGGTTCTGGTTCTAGAACAAATATCTGATGAACAAATGATGCATTTTGTGCATATCAAACCTCAAGGCCTATATCACCGTGTTCATGGAAAATATTAGTGTATCAACGATGTAAATAAAATTTAGCTAGACCCTAGCGATGACTTGTTTTGACTCCAAGGGTCCAATGGCAGTATTGAAAACTATGTACAGGTGGGCAAAAGAAATATAGAAATCAGAATAAAACAGAACAAAGTAAAAACAAATGCCCATTGTATGTAAACGCCAGAAAATGCTGATGCTCAATGCTGAAAAAAAATAAAAGCAAAAAAATTGGCTGGGAGGGAATGTCAGAAAGCGCCCATGTGGGCGGTGAAACGGGTATATAACAGAATAACAAGTCAAATGGCCACATTAAAGGACGACATAGTATAATGTCGTATTAGTCCTTTTCATCACCAGGTGAAACTTTCTTCAACAAAAGAACACACGTTGCCCTCATCTTGCACAGAGCGAACAGCATCACGAACATCATCGGCCAAGGCACCAGGACCGCAGACTGTGACGCACATGGCGCCAATTTGCTCCGATGCCTCCTTTTTGACCAAAAGAGGGATGTTTGGTCGACCAGGAAACATCTGCACTCCATTAGAGGCAGATTGGATCTCCCGTGGGTTCTTGGGTCTTGTGACGAAGAGCTTAATCTGTAATATGTCTTTGCGGTTGGGGATGCGCAGCACCGTGTCCATCCATGGACGGACCCATTCCAACGCCTCGTTGTCCCTGATGACCCAGACGAGGACGATACGACGAGTTGCCACGGTGCGATCGTTATAGCCCTCAATAAGGTGCTTCAAGTAGCTCATCTGGTGGGTGATGCCAGTTGCGCCGGCGAAGAGGATTACGTGCCCGAAGCTGTCGAGGGAGTGATGACCTGCATAGGGGCCCTCAAAAGCAGCGCGCATTGAAATTGCGCGAGTACCGTGGGCAGTAGCCTTGTTGTATAACTTGCGCGTCATGCCACTGTGGGCACCAATGATAAAGGAAATTTCGGACTTCATGTCCCGCTTGCTGAGCAGCAACTTAGTCGTCTCCTTCTCTTGCAAGGGCAGTGCATCATCGGCAGGGACGTGCTCGACCCATGCGACAGAGAAAGGGTGGTTCTCCCAGGGGTTGACGCCGGCGAACCGGAGGTAAGCGTGGGTGCCGGGGCGGACGTCGACATAACGGGGGAGCTTCATGGTGACCCGGACAGCATCGCCTGGCATAGGCTCAACAACAGCCTCAGTGTAGCCACGTTTCGAGACGTTGCAGTAAGCAAGACGGATGGCCCTGGCGAAACGGTCGGCCAACCACAAAACCATAATGGCCATCATCCAGGGAAGCTGAGGAAGGCCGCCAGGGTGCGTGGATGTCGCGCAGTGGACCCATGTGCAGGCCAAGACAATGATGGCCAAAATGATGTGGGCGTTGAGGAAGGTCTCGTAGAAGGCGTGACGGATTGGCGAGAGCGACTGGATCAAGATGATGGAAAAAGCAACTGTACCAACCATACCAGAGGCGCAAAAGTTGTCATGAAGAAGCTTCCTCGTCACAGACTCCATACCACCGTCGTTGACTTGCACGTAAAACCAGGCAAAGGTGTGAACAACAGCCTCGATAATACAAATTCGGCCCATCCATCGGTGGATAAGGTTGTATGTGTCAAAGCTGATGTGCAGCATCGGAATGAGCGGGTTGTTGCGACCGGCCAGGATGAAAAGGGGGATCATGTTGACGGCCGAAAGGGTACCTGACCTGCCTCGAATCTCGGCGGCCAGTCTGAATCGGTTGGAGTCCTTGAAGTTGACCCAGAGCATAAAGACAAGGTTTCCGAGAGTGTAAAGGACCAAGAGAACAGTCTGTAACCTCGATGGCAGCGTGCCAATGCTAATAGCCGATGACAGGCGGATCTCACGGTTGTGTCGTTTCTTACCAAGGGGCGCATATGTCAAGTGTTTCTTGAGGCCAGGCATGGGACCCCATTGGGTCATCCTCCAGTAGTTTTGCTTGTCTGCTGCGAGGTTCATTGCCGACACGTGCCGCAGCTTCTGCCATGCAAGCTCGCCAAATCGAATGCAAAGGATGATGAGACAACTTATTCCCAACATCCACCACAGAACGTCCTTGAACAACATGTTTGTGTCCTGTTGGACGCCATTCAGCCCTGTGTTATAGGGCGAAATGTCTGGGTTGGCCCATGTTGCGTTTGAATTTGCCGCCCGCGCAAAAAGTGCGCTCTGGGTTATCCGTGAGATGGTTGACGAGGATCCATCGGAGTCGACGGTCCCGCGTCGCTGGTGATCCATTTGGTATGTAGGTATTTTCTGACGGTTGAACCGGGTTAAAAAAAGGATGGCGAAAACGGTTGGTGTAAAAAGTGTCTTGTCCAAGAGGGAGACAAGAGAAAGTGTGGGGGCAGCCGAGGCAGGATCCTCCTTTTTGTGCCCTTTTGAGTTGATCTAATCTGAAAGACTCAAGAAGACAATGGCATACTGGCGAGAGAAAAGATATCTTTGAAAAAGTCAAGTTCTGGCGTTGCGCTTTGGCAAGCCAAGATAAAGGAGAAGCAGGGGTTGTTTGTTCGTTGCCTGCTTCCCTTTGTATATTCCCCTGATAGATATCCTATTCGTCAAAGGCAAAGAAACGAAACAAAGAAAAAAAAAAAAAAAAGAATTGGTGGGAAGATTGCGACGTGGGTCTCGAGAGAACAGTCTGGGTCTGGGCCCGGGCGTAGCTGAATAGAGGCGAATCAATAGTAAGGATGTTGAATGGATAGCGTGAACAAAGCGAGAACAGTCCCCGCTGTGGTTCCCCAAGAGGTCGTTGCTGATATTGTACTCGGCTAGCAAAACGGGATCGAATCCGAGTGCCAGTCACGTTGATAGTTGATCAATCTATGGGAGTTGATCTTGGTAGTCGTTCGTGAATCGAATAATGAAGTCACGAGGGCTGTTCGCAATGCGAAAGAACTTTGTTTGTTGACCCGACTGACGTATGGTACAGGCACAAAGTTTGCGCGATCGGCAAAGCGGTGCCCGGTATGATGAAGTCGGGGAGGAGGAAGGTACGGCGACGGATGGGCGCAACGCGACGAACAAGATTTGACTGTCGTTTACCTAGCCAGATCGGAAAAAGGAAAAATCAAAATCAAAAAAGGTAAAAACAAAAAAAAAAAAAAAGTGGAAAGCAAGACAAACTTTAGGTACTGTATGAAGAGAGGATAGGTACACATGAAAAAGGAGGGAACAAAACAAAAACGATCAACAAAAAGATCGGCGGGAGACAGAGACTAGGTATACTAAAAGCGGAAGGCCGGCCTGGACTAAGGACCCAAAGAAGACCAAGGAAGGCTGCCTAGGGAGGTACTTTGACTATGCGCCGCCAACAACCACTCATTTTGCCCAAGCCCCCTTTCTCATACCACCATGAACCCATCCCGTCTGAGCTTAGCCCTAAGAATTACTAGAGGAACACACACTCCGTAATCCCTATCTGGACATCAATCACTCATTGTGGCGCAGAGGGGAGATCGCAGATGATTCGAGGGAAGCAGTTTGGACCAGAGTATCAAAATGACATACGTCAGAGATAGAAAACAACCTACCCCCAGCCATATCCTCGCTTGTCGGGTTTTTAATGAGAACATGGGACATCAGGACTAGAAACCAAGGCAAGAAACAAAAACGTGCACCCATACAATATCGGATGGCGTGCCGTGAATCCCTGACATTCATCTATCGAGAGGCTCCGAGAACTTCAAAATAGGCAAAGGTAAGTGGGGGGTACACCCGCATCAGTCTGCAATTGTGATTTGCAACTAGTAAATTAGCGGAAGGCAAGGGAGGATGCCGTAATGGCACGTTGGACGTGGGCATGCGTCGTTCCATGCCAAGCCAGCCATCTGTACTGCTGCACCCTCCCTTCTGTCAGAAGAAAGAAGGAACCCACATAAACTGCCAGGGGTAAACCCAAAAGTCCATCCAAGCACAACGCGACGAACGCTGACAGCCCTTTTCACAGCGCGGGGTGGCCCCGAGCTGAGCCCGGCGGCTTTCAACCAGTCAAACGGTTGGGATCGGGTGGGGCACGGTGGCGCGGGAGGCAGAGCAAACAAAACTTCCAAATGATAGGCTGACAGCCGCGTACTTTGGGCTGGGACCTGGGACCAGGGTCCACTCGGAATCAGCAATGGCATCCCTGGCAACCTGGTCCCGCCCGCCCGACCTCTGCTGTTCCTCCTCTGAGACTTCTTGGGCCCTTAGTAGCGGCTTTTGGCGCGCAACCGTCACACCCTTTCATCTCATCTTTACAGTAAGCCGCCAAGCCTACCCCAGTCCGAGCGGTATTTCTGGGATGAACGCCTTGTTAATTACCGTACCAGTAATCTTGACTGATTACTATTTACTGTACGTAGTTCTAGATCTAGATACGAAGAGTTTTATCTAACTGTTTTATCGTTCGTTGAGACCACTTTGGTAAGATTCCGACTCAGTTGAACGCGCAATGTTCATGCAACATGATGCCGGATTCCGTGGAACGGATTGAACTTGTTCTATTATCCGATCGTATTCTTTCTACCCTACCTTACCCAGACACATTTCATTACTCCCTTGAATCCGTTGGGCAGGTATGTGCTGTACCACGGTAATTACAGTACCTGAGGAAGTTATGGGTATGACCACGGCTGAATACTTGGCACTTAATTTATATGAGTGAATCGAACCATGACTGGACTGCTGTTGCTGTGCTGTGTTGTGTTATCTATCCGTCAAGCAGGTCACGTCACACTTTGGTGCGTATGCAGACTGGGAAATCATGCCGGTTGGAGCCCAGGCCTTACTTTTTTACCCCTATCATCTGCTCGTAAAGACTTGCTTGCCAGCAAATTCCAAGGATTAAATTTCGGCATCAGTCGCCCCATTCCGACACAGATTGGTGTGCAATGCATTTGCGCCATTTTTTTAATTTTTTTATTTCTTTGCCAGTCAGCCCAAACAAACTGGCTAAGCGAACCTTCAACCAGCAAGGACTAAGCCAGAGGCTTGCCCAGGTAGCTGGACCACAGTGTTGGTAACTACCTACCTAGGTAGTGTCGCGATGACAGCAAGCTTGGTTTCCTTCTGTAAGGGTTCAAGACATGATAGCCTGGAGTCAACTCAAAAGCCACAACCCATGCGTGTTTCACACTCTGCTTTTTTGGGTTGCTCTAAATATTGACCAACGTTTCTCTTATGACAATCATTATGCTCAGCCCGTGTCAACCCCAAGCAATCCTTGTTCAAAAACTTCTAGGTCAATTCACACGGTTCTAGCCGAGCGAGCATGTGATGTTGTTGCTTTTGTCGTTGTTGCTGAGCTACGAGTGAATGCAGTGATACCAAAGCGATCAAATTTACCCACCCCAACTTGGTTACCTACCCTGCACTTTGCTACCTACCACCCAAATCGGTCCGTCATGCCAAGGCCGGAACGGCATGGATTGGCGACCGCGGCAAGCTTTAGGATTTTCATAGCTAACAAAGCAAAGTGACGAAACACGACGCAATCACGCATCGTCGCGCGGTAGTGTAGTCAAACAACTCATACTGCCCTGATCCTACCAACAGCCATCGGTGACGAACCAAATCGATTCAATCAATGGGTGCCAATTCGTCAAAGCCAGCCACACATACGTGGACTGGGTAGGTTTTCAGTTTGCAATTCCTTCCCTTTGACTCGAACTGCCCTCCACTGACTTCCTGATGCTTGAACTCCCCCGACACCAGCTCGCAACCAACAGGCGTGTCGCAAAACATTATCGAGTCGTTCCAATCAAGCACAGAGGTAAGCATTGAAAAAAAAAAACCAGATCCCACCATTGTTATATCCTGCAAAGTACCATTGGCTGACACCCGATGAAACCTCTGTTTGGTTTGATTACTTCTTTTGCCACAATAGACAGATGCATCCCGCGCGCAATTACTAGAGCTTCAGGTCCAGGCCCGCGTAGCCTCGGAGCTCAAGAAGCTGCAATCTGCCGAGGCCGCTGCCGTCAAGGAGGCCCTCGACAAACTGTCGGAACAGACCCCGGCCGACCAGGACGGCAAGCTTACGCGGTTCACAGTGTCCAAGGAAGTGGCCGCCCTGCGCGAGAAGCTCGAGGAGGAGAGGAAGAAGGTGCACGGCCTGCCTGACGAGGTCGAGACCGCTCGATCCGAAGTCGTTCGCTGCCTTAGGGAACACGACAGACGGCCGCTCGATTGCTGGCAGGAGGTGGCCAACTTCAAGGAACAGGTCAGGAAGTTGGAAAAGGGCTGGGTTGACAAGGTCGTCTCGTAAAGATTTCCGATGGGGTTTGATGATGATAGAGTGTACTATACTACTGTCCAGCTATGAAAAAAAAAAACTAGAAAAGAGTAGCTGCCACAAAAAAAGGCAGTCAGTGCCGGTTGCCAATGGATCAGTCATATGGAGAGGGGGACCTCTTGAAAGCAAGCGTATCGTGGTTATGGTATTATTATTGGCTGCTCATCTGCAATATCGGAGTTTCCATTTGCTGATTCTGACTGCTCCCTCTCCTTGGCAACCTCGTCCCTCCTTCTCAACCCTTCAGCCTTCTTCCTCTCCCTCCTCGCAGCTGCGTCTTCCCAACCAGGTTTTCCGGTTTGCTTCTTATCTCCAAACTCCTCCTTCAGGGCCAGGCGAAAACGCTCGATCCGTTCAGCGTTCTGCCGGAACCTCTCGTTTGATATCCTGACCAGCATGGCTAGGTACTCTGGGGAAACTATGCTATGTAGCCTACCTGCGGCCAGCGTACCGACGATGGACTCTAGTCCAAGGCCCATTGACCTGATGGCTACCATGGGAGTGGCATGCTGCTGTTGCTGTTGCTGCCCGAGTAGATTGATGGCTCCAGACTCTCGGAAGCCGGCTTCCAGACCGCATCGTAGAACCGACTGGGCATGCTCTGGTGATGCGGTTAGGATGTGGAGTATCTGCAGGTAGTCGGTTAGCACCAAAATCGACCCGTTGATCCGGTATGTCTCGAGACAGGCACTTAGACTTTTTTTTTTTTTTACTTACCATGGGTTCAAACTTAAAATGCACAAGCCTCTCCTCCACCCCTCCCGTCCCGTCATCAGCGACGACATCATCAGCACCGTCACCACCAAACAACACCTCCTCCCAACCCCTCCCGCTTGCATCATCACCTAAAGGCTCGTGGCTCACATGCAGCCACCTCCCACCACCTCCCTTGCCCCCAACCGCCCCGGCAAGCTGCGCATCACTACCACCACCACCTCCTCCTCCTCCTCCTCCCTCCTGCGCCTGGTGCTGCTGGGACTTTTTCCCCTCGAGGAAAACGCTGACCCGCCCAGCGCACGAGCTGGTGGTCACGAGCCCGGCCTGCGAGTTGATCTCGGCAATTAGCTCCCGGATCCCGACGTCGACGGAACCCTTGGGCGACGCGTCTGTGTAAGCTGAATCGGGCGTCGCGAGCTGGGCTATGATCTTTGCTTTCTTTTCCAAGAATGGAGTTGAGATCTTGGTAGGGGTGGTCATGACTGCAAATAGATAAAAGAAAAGAAAATAATAAAATAAAAATTCAGACGAGGAATTATCTAGTCTTTCTGCGAAACAACGTCAGCAAATTCAAGGATTGCAAAGAATTGCTTTCTCTTGCTCTTGCTTAACACTTCAATATCAGACGCAGGAAGCTTTCCCAGCGAGTGATGGGCAGTTGAAAACCAGCCGACAAATATTCAAACTCTGCCCCGCTTCCCAGCCAAAAACTTTTGAATCACGTTTACGTCCAGTAGGCGAGCAAATACCTACCGATATCAACCACGATGAATACAAAATAATAATACCAATACAATGTCATATCTCAGCATACGGAGTACAACAGCAACTATACCTACTAACTGTACTCATAATGCTCCTTGCGCTATGACGACGTTTATGAAACAAACACAATCATGCAAATGCACAAGCAATCACTCAGCAACCGCATATAGAGTCAGGAGCAAGATTACACAATATTGTATTATCGTAGAGGAAAAAAAAGTAAGTCAGGAGACAGAAAGAAATTTTGCAAGCCGCGCTTTCGATTTTCCACCACTCCCACTGCGCCACCCATTCCAAATTACAAGCACAGCCAAGGTATGTATATACAGCTCCTGTCCCAGAACATGGAAGTTTTCCCTGCATTATCTTCCAGCTGACAAATAAAACATATGTAAGAACGGAAGAAAAAGGGAATAAGTCGCTTGGCAACGCAAACCATGAACAGAAGAAAAAGAAAGAAAAAGAGATAAAAAAAAAAAAACACGAAATAAAACAGATGGGTTGAATAGGGAACAAAGATAAAATGAATGACGTGAAAAGTTTGTGTGCATCACGAGACGTCATGCTGCAGCCGCGGCTCGGGAAGTCGGCCCTTGAAACCCTACGCTTGCAGGCCCGACATCTTGCATCTCCATGCCCTCCTTGGTTTCGGCCCGTCGGAGCTCCGATCTCTTCGTCGCCGCAAGTCTCTGATCACCTTGAACCGCTTTCTCCTTGAAGCGGTAATATGTGGGCGGCCGAGGCCTGCAGAGCACCACGATCCAGTTCTTGACCCAGTTGCCCTGGGTGAAGGCCCTGTACCGGTCCTTTTTCAAGAATTTATGAGAGTTGAGGAACTCCCTTGTCGTCTCGCCGCGTGCCATCAAAAATATGTGGTAGAACATCAGGGCGGCAGGGTACAAAAACCCTAGGAACCCATAGATTACTAAAGCAAAAGGTACGCGGAAGTGGTCGATGGCTTGTCCAACAGATACGTTCTCCAGACTAGCGTATGTTGTTATCTGCCCTAGGCAAGATGCGAGAAGGTAGATGGAGAGTAGGGTGGTAGATGTGACGAATGCGAAGAAGTACCGGTAATTGCGGCGTCCCACACAGTTGTTGAGCCAAACGCAGTGGTGGTCAGCAGTCTCGATGCAGTTGTCGCAAAGGCGGCAATGGTGTGTGCGCGGTGGCCGCCAGATGTTGCATGTCCTGCAGTACTTGGTTGGGACCTCCATTGCTGACGTCGAGCTCTCGGCAGATCTTATTAGTGTCCAGTCCGTAGTTGGTGGTCCCAGTCGTAGCGGATCGTCGTTTTCGTCTGGGGGAGGAAACTGATGCAAGTTCCTCGGTAGGATCTAGGGTAAATAATCATGTTAACATGTCATCAAGTCCAGCCATGCGATTTACGGATACTAATACTATGATTAACTTACCCCTGGATCCGACACAGATGCGTGTATGAACGAGGAAATACAGATATAAAAGAGATATGCAAAGGTTATGGGAACTGCGGGCGAGACGTTATCCCAGAGCCACGGCGCACTGAATGCGAACCATAGAGCCGAAGGGATGACAACAAGAGATCCGGTAGCGATGTTGACAGGTGTCGACCGGGTGTTTTGGAAGCGGCCACCCAGACAGAAGACAGTGTTGCCCTCAAAAAACTCAAAGTTTCGACCAACGGCGATGGCCATCTTTTCCGCATTCGAATCGTTTGCTGTCGCTGCTACGGCATCGGCTGGGCTGAGTTGAGGAGTGGAAGCAACAGACTCGAGCTTCTCGCCGCCCTGAATGTCCCGGTTCGCACCGGTCTGCGGTGAGCCATTCCGTGTCGGAAGCATGAAGCTGGAGCGGAAGGAGCGGGGAGTCCTAACCGGAGTGGGGAGATTGTCCCTTGACTTGTAGTTCCTATCCACACGAACAGTGAGACTGTTGTTCCTGCCCTCACCAGGCTTCTTCTGGAGCGGTCGCACGCTCTCCGACAAGCTACCAGTCGGATAGTGACCGTAAGTTGGGCTGGTGTTTGCGGTAACCCTGTCCGCTCCTCCATCAAGATCGGTCACCTCGGTTCCACGTGACCCTGGTGGCCGCAGTTGTTCATTATCGTAAGCCGAATGCGACTGAGCCAGGCGTGACATCATCTGCGGGTTGGTGAAATCCGACGTGACACTCTGGCGAGTGACGCTGCGCCCATCGCGGGACAGCTCGATGTCGCCACGACTCTGCTGCCGGAGCAACATCGTAGGTCGAGTCCCGCTTCTTTGAGCCTGAAGCTTCTGAGAGCTCATGGGATGGAAGAAAGCGTGTGATGTAAGCGACGGGACGTGACTCCGACTTAGAGAACTCCCAGGACGCCCGCTCGCTATGCTGCTTGCGGCAGCGCTCGTGCGCTTGCCCAGGGCATGGCGTAGGGGTTGATTTTGAGTTTTCGAGGAGAGCCCGGTTCTTGCGGTCCCTGGCCGTGAGAGGTTCTCCAACTGGCTACGACGATTTCCGTTGGAGCTTGGTGCCTCCTTGGTGCCTTCGTCGTCGGAGTTAACATCCGTCATCCGGGAAGAAATGATACTAGGTGGTCCAGCCATTTTGAAGCAGAGACAAGCCGACGAGCCCCTCGATTATCCGCTTATGCTCTCTTTTCCAAGCCGCACCTCGGGCGTCGAGGACTATGTTTCCAGTCACACAACACCTTTTCCTCGCTTTGCCCGACTCGGACACACGCACAAGTGTACTCGAACACAAAAGTAAAATATGTTTAGGTATAGAAAACTGTTATAAGTTGGTGAAGAGTTGCTTGGCGTGCATATCTTGTATGCTGTAGCGATTTCCCTCTTGAATTATCGTCGGGTCGGTAGAGGTCGAAATATTTCGAATCGGAAATTATTGTAGCTGGCGGTTGCAATAGTCGGAGCTCGTGAAAATTGTACGCAGACCGGCGCGTACAGAGGCGTTGTCGTGGCGATCTACGTCGGGCCCCCCAAGTTTGTTTTCCCAGTACTAAAGTGCGCCTTTCTAGCTTGCCAAGAATCGCAATTCGGAGGGTGTACGGGATCGCAATAAGGCGTCGAACGAGTTGGAGAGTTCAAAAATCGCCAATATGTGCAATTCAAAAAAACAAAAAACGAAAGAGCGACGCGGTATCGAAAAAAAAAAAATGAACGTGTTGAAGAATCGAAAATATGGACCTTGTTCGTGGAAGACGAAGGAAAAGCCTTGTTAAGCCAAATAGACCAGACTAGTGAACAGTCAACAAAAGAGACCATTTGACGAAGGCTCACTTTTACTTTCAGGGGTGTCCCCATTCGCCTAATGGGCTTATCAAAGCATTTTTGGTTAGCAAGCCTTCCAACCAAAGGTAAGGTCGGGAACATGCCTGCAAGGGCCAGCGGTCAATGCGCCTCAGCTGCACAACGCCATCATTTCCTTGACAGGAAGCCGGTCCCGGATTATCTTATCATCCGTTGTCATGCTCTCCCAATTTGTTGCAAGCTTGTGACGGGCAAATCGTATGACGGCCCGAGCTCGTAGCGAATCAATTGGAATTGAATTCAAGCTTGGTGCAGGACCTACCTTTCATTGCCCACTACCTCAATTACAACAAGCCATTGTCGTCACCTAGCGAAGACGAGCGATAACCGAGCTATCGCAATCGAACCGAAATCACCAACGCGACAAATTCGAACAATCAGAATAACACCGAAATGGCCTCTTTCATCGCCAGGAGGGCGTTTACCACCAGCGCCCGCAGGCTCGAAGCCGGCGCAAAGGAGCATGTCCTCAAGCAGGAGGGCAAGAAGGACCCGGAGCTTATGGTGCGTACTGCTGGGTTGATTACGAGCTGAAATATCCTCGTACTGCCAGTGGTTTGACGAGACTAAACGGTCAAACGAGCTCCACGAGATGGACGACCACTGACAAGTCGTCTCAAATGATAGATTCTCGGTGGCATCATGGTTGCTGCTTTCGCCGGTGCCGGTTTCTACTTTGGTACGACCGACTGAATGAGCCTATGAACCTTTGGAGAAGTCAAACCGACTTTATGGCTAACTATAGTTCTCAGGCCGCACGCCTACGTCGTCCACTTCGGAGACCAAGGTCCCAATGGCCAAGGACGCCATGCCGTGGGAGAGCGAGGGCGCTGGCAAGTACAAGTACCACCCCGGTGGTGACCCCAACGCTGCTCCTAAGGATGCCCCCAGCGCTGTGAACGTTGTGGTTGTTCCCGACGTCACGCTTCCCAAGGTTAGTCCAACCTCCCAAGTCAGTGGGTATCATCTCACAGAATCTAACTTTGTACCGTGTCATAGAACCTCCACGACAAGTGGAACAAATGGGGCAAGGAGGGCTACTAGAGACTTTAATTTTACCGTTGAAGAACATGGCCGCTGGGCATTTTCGAGATTTTGGCTACCAGATACCTAGGGAGAGGTAGCTGCCTGACGAGGTATCGATGTACATAGAAGGCAAAGCATTATCGATCACAACCGAGGCTTAGACAGCAACACGCCCGTTTTGTTTGTTCAATAGTCAGATGGTAGTTGGGACTGGGTGCTGTGTAGAGTCGAGCGTGTGTGTGTTGTAGAGTTTGGAAAATGATAGAAGTTGACTTCGACATGACGCACATGCACACATCCGAGTGCAACTGTTACCTCGCCTACACGAGGTTCGGGCTGTTTGAGAGGCTGAAATCAAAATGGGCCACACTTACAGCATCATGCACAGTGATGATGCATTGCCATGGGAATTTTAATGCTATTGTAGTAAATGCTGGATGTTTTGTGAGGTCAGTTTACTTGCCAAAAGCAGGTGCATGCCAATTATCCATACAAGGGGACGGGGACAGGCGCAAAATGCACGGGATCGGATGACCAATCAATCCATCCACCTCGTGATTGGTCTCTTTTTGGGGACTGAAGTTCAGTTGTTCGCATCAAATGCTGAGGCATTCACACTGTTCCGATTGATGATTTGCAGTCATGTCGAATTTATTCAATTTTGCAATGCTACTTGGCTTACTAATCGATAACTTCGTCCCAACGCCGCCGCTCGTCACATCATGATTCGGCAGCTTTCCGCTGCCACAAATGAGAAAGGGACAGATGAGGGGTTCTAGGGAAAGAAACGGCAATAAGAAACAAATGGAAGCAACATAAACGCCTGCTGGGGAGTCCACACACCCCGTTCATGATCTTTTAGCTTGACATCGCCCTTCCATGAGACGAGACAAGACGAGAAGAAACCCAAAACAACATGGACGATCTTTGGGAAATAAACATTATCAAATGCCTCGAGGGTCATTTGAATCCCAGAACAAGAAAAAAAAAACCAAATGCCCTGCTATGCGCCGAAAGAAATGCAAAAAAAAGGTGAGCAGAACTATGCTGTCTCAGTCAACAGGTTGATGCAAGAGCCAGCTCAAGCCGATGAAGCAACGGCAGAAGGAACATGGCCTTGTTGATGATGTTGGCGCCGGCGAGCACCTGGCCTTCTCGCAGCGTGCCAACGAGCGTCATCGGCAACTTCGCTACCGAGCGAAGAGTCTTGACTAGTTGCCGCCGCAGCCTTGGCAGCTTCGGCAGCCTTCCTGTCGGCCTCCTCGAGGAACTGTGCGTACCGCGACTTCTTGTTGTGGATGCCGCACTCGGTCTTGTTCTGACCCTTCCACCTGCCGGCCCTCTCGTCCTCTCCCTCGGCCACGGGGCTGGTCGAGTGCCAGTCGCCGACCGACTTGTACCCCCTGTCAAGCAGCACGTTGTACGGCACGTCATTCTCCTTGATGTACTTTTGCACGTCCTGGAATGACCAGTTGACGAGGGGGTTGATCTTGACGATGCCCGTCTCGCTCTCAACCTCGATGATGGGGATCTTGTTGCGCTGTCCACCCTGAGACCTCCGGCGACCGGTCAGGACGGCACCTACGTTGAGATCCGAGTAGGCACGCTGCTGGGGCTCGACCTTAGCCACCCAGTCGTAGAACTCGGAGCTGGTCTCGTACAGCTTCTCGCCGTACTTGGTCTCGAAGTCGGCCACCGTCTCGCAGTCGGCCGGCTTGTACACGTGCATCTTGACGTTGCTGTACCGCTCCTTGACCCTCTCGACGAGCTGGTACGTCTCATCAAAGTGGTACAGGGTGTCGAGGAAGATTAGCTCGACCGAAGGCAGGAAGGAAGACTCCTTCTCCATTTTGGATAGCATGTCAAGCGTTACGAGTCCCGTCAGCCCAAAGGCAGTCGTCTGGTATAGGTTTGGGAAGAGGACCCGGCAGAAGCGAAGGATGTCCATGGCCTGCATCTTCTCGAGCTGGTCGTTGATGTGGCGCAGGTGCGAGGGCGTGAAGGAGACCTGGGGCAGAGATGCCGTCGACGAGCTGGCCGAGGAGTATCCCGAGTCCATCTCTGCGGCGTCCTCGAACTTGACGTGCAGGGGCTTCATGCGCGGAGAGGACTCCATGGATGATGGTTGCGTCATTGTGAGTAATTTTGTTTATACGTAGGTATGCCGATGGTTTGTTGGGAAATCCTCTAGTACAATATTGTACGTGTTACTCCTTTGGTGCTTGGGCTTCTGCAACGACTTCAGAAACAGGGGTTATAAGAGTCAAATATCGGTTAAGGAGTCTTTTTTACCGTGGAGGAGTATAAAGTATGGCCAACGAATCAGTTATAAAGTATATGGTCCAAGTCACAATTGGTAATCGGGTCCCAAAGGAATAGTATGAAGTCGTGTAAAAAGAGTTATGAAGAAGAACTGTATACTAATACACTGAAGGCCAAGGAATTTCTTGGAAATCAGAACCTACAGTACACCAGCTGGCCAAGTCTGAATAACAGCATTGACCACGTCCGCACCAGTGGTCAAGTACAAGTACCGCTACCTTGGGTTTCCCCTTGGGCCAGGTACTTGCCTCCCGAGTCCAGACCCCTGACGAACCATTTTTTTTTTAAGAGACGGCATGGCGATACAAAGGCGTCAATGACCATCGAGGGACCAGGCGGCGGACGAACCACATCTCAGGATGACGATTACATCAGCATCAAGATCGTAGCCGGGGCAGCACGCAATAGCGGGAATGGCTGGACAACACCGGAGCCGAGAATGACTTCACATCACCGTGGAGCCTCCTGGACGATCACGACATCGACGCTACGACTTTCATCAGCCTGAGGCCCAAGCTTTTATTGGCCAGCCTCGAGTAAGAGTGGTCGAGCAGGGCATGCAAAGTCAAAACTTGTCGTCTTAACTCCCGGGCTTTCCGGGAACCAGGTCCTTTGGTTGGCTACTCTAGACCACATTCGTTAATGTTAAAGTGTTTAAGTATTAAAAAAGCCAACAGGTCCCAAGGGTTTGATGTGTCGTGTGTGTTTGTAAACCAGGATCCCGGGCCGAGATCCAGTCCCGCAGCCAGCACCGATAGCCATTACCGACAGCCGCATTGAGGCGACGGACGCTTCAGGTTTTGTCGCAATCCATGAACCAGGTTACGATGATTAATCAACCAATCGATCGAAAACTTGTATGCTCATCTTTGGTGATAATATTTATGAGAGAAGGCGTTTCGACAATCGTGATGCAGCGAAGCTTTCGAAGGACGATCACTTCTGTTGTGGTTGTACTGTAATTACTACATACATATTACGGAGTACAGTACCTTGGGAGGTGTCCGGTCATTCATTCCTTTCACTGAACGAGCCGCAACCCTTCGTGGGCCAAGATTTCACGTGAGATGACCTCACCGCACCATATCTTCGGATTTTAGTGGAAGGAGCAGTTGACGGTGACATGACACACCCCTACCAAAGTAATGTTGGCGAATCTCAGCCAACCAGACTACGCATCGTTGCTACCTACTGCCCCACTAAGGCTGACGACTAAGCCCCTCCATGCAATAAACTGGTAAACAGGCTCCCCTCCAATTGATGCATGGTTGAAAGAAAGGCTGGTGAGGCGGCTCAACAGCATCGATTAATCGAGTCGTGTTAGAGTTTCATTTCATGCACCCTTGTTCATTCTTCTGTACTTGGCCCATTCCGTAGATCGATCATACGCCATCCATCCGTCAGCGTAAGCCTGCACAAACCCGAGCCGAGGAAGTGCCTCTTGGACAGTGCCAGTGCAACGTCTTTCTGCGTCAGAGTTGTACTTTACGGGAATAAACTTCCACCCGCACACATTCCCCTCCACCCCCTAAAGTGCCGGCAAAACTTTAGGCGCCGATAAAAAGAAATGCAAGAGGACAAGGGCACTCCCGCTCCCGCTCCGGTCGCATCCTCGATCCGAGCGGGTCCGGCTCGGCCGCAGCTGGGTGCCATGCGGAGCTCCTCCTACCTCCAGGAGCACCAGCAGTACCGCCCACCTGGAAAACCCGAGATGCACTACGGCATCGACACCGTCGTTGAAGATCATGGAGCCGCCCATGGCCAGGCACAGTCGGTTCTGCCGTCGCGGCCCAAACCGGTCTCACCCGCTCCCGGTGCGACGACCTTCAATGGTATCCCCTCGGCTGAACACCCGCCCAAGGTTGTCGAGAGCGGCTTGAACCATGACTTGTCTCATCCAAACTGCGCTCCTCCGGCGGGCACCACCACCAGCAGGCTGGTCGCTACCTTGATGTACAAGCCTTCCCGCTCGCACGCCCCGAGTGCAGTGCACTCGCCAAAGGTGCCTTCGCCCAACATCTCCAATATTGCCGTCGAGGAGCACACCGACATTCCCCCAAACCTGGCGCCGACTACCAACCCGGATGCCTTCCCCCTTGAACCACCTACCGCCGAGGACCAATCCCTCGACCGCCTCTATGGTTCCTACGTCTCCCCGCTATGTGTCGCGTCGTTCCTCCACCTCATGTCCACGTTCCCCATCCCCTCAGGCTCAACAGACCCGACCAGCGCCCATCGCTGCATGGACAGTGCTACTCACCCTTGTGTTGTCGAGTTGATTCTGAACCCCGCGCCCTCCCCAAGCTACCTAGCTCTCAAAGATCTGCGCAAGCATGAACTCATCTATCGTTTCGAGCGGGAATGGAGCGTCGACGTCGTTTTGCAGATGGAGTCGCCATTCCGTCGTCACAAGCGCCTCGTAGTCTTCGATATGGACAGCACCCTAATCACACAGGAGGTTATTGACCTGCTGGCAGCTACCATCAAGGACCCTCCAGACCTGGCTCAGCGAGTGGCCGACATTACCCATCGCGCCATGCTGGGCGAGCTCGAATTCGACGCGGCCTTCCGCGAGCGTGTCGCCCTGCTCAAGGGACTACCAGCCTCCCTCTTCAACGACTTGCGCCCTGTTCTTGATGTCACCCCTGGCGCGCGACAGCTCGTCAAGGCCCTCAAGCGCCTGGGTATTCGCACTGCCGTACTCAGTGGCGGCTTCCAGCCACTTACTTCATGGCTGGCTGGGGAATTGGGCATCGACCACGCGCACGCCAATGAGGTGGTTGTGGATGGTGAGGACAAGCTCACTGGTGAGGTCAAGGGCCTCATTGTCGGCAAAGAGCGCAAGCGGGATCTCTTGCTCGAGATTGCGGCCAAGGAAGGCATCGCGCCTAACCAAGTCGTGGCTGTTGGCGATGGAGCCAACGACCTGCTCATGATGGAGGCAGCCGGCCTGGGAGTTGCGTGGAATGCCAAGCCGCGGGTGCAGATGGAGGCAGATGCCAGACTTAACCGCGAGAGTCTCCTAGACCTGCTGTATTTGTTTGGCTTCACATATGATGAGATTGCTATGCTTACGTAGTCGGGCCGGTATAAAACAATCGTATCATGGGTAAATCTTGGGATCAGCGCCACTTCACTGTGAGCTAGTGCATCCTCAAGACGTTAAAACGTACCAATACAGCGAGCAAACGGAGGCAAATACGAAAAGAATAGGGTAAAAGGCGAGAGCCGACCAAGAGAAAAAAAAAAAGGATAAAAATATAAATCACAAATCAAGTTTAAGAAAAGTAATTTACTAGCAAAGTATCCAAAAAAAACAAAAAGAAAAAAAAAAACACGATTTTACACGGTTATAAAACAAAAGTTACAAAATTATCCCTAAACGCCTCCGTATGCCTACGCTGAATAACTCAAGGGGGGAAGCTGAGTCAACCTTCTCCCCAAGTCCCAAACCTTCTCTATGCTCCTTCAGGTAGCACAGGCTTCGCATCCTCGACTACTGGCTCGACTGCTGGCTCGGCCGCTGTCTCGGCCGCCGTCTCAGCTGCGGGTTCGGCTGTGGGTTTGGGCACATCTTTGGACTCGGACGGGCTCTTGTCAGCAGTCTTGTCGTCAGCCGGATCCGATGTCTGCTCTTCAGCCGGCTTTGAAGCCTGTTCATCCGGGACGGTCGTAGGTTCTACAGTTTCGGTTTTCAAAGCGACACGATTCTGCTCGTCCTGGGCGTTGAGCTGGGCCTCGAGCCCCGAGAACAGATCCGGGCCATCGTCCTCGTCCTCTGCCACTTTGGTAGGTGGCAAGGGCGGCGAGGGCGGCTGGGCAGGTAGTGGAGAGGCCTCGGGGACGGCTGGTGCGGCCTCTGTGGGTTGCGGGGCCGAATCTCCAGTCGCCTTGGGAGATTCTGTGGGTACTGGAGCATCGACGGGCTCTCTGAGGTCTGGAAGCTCGGGTTTGGTCTCTGCCTGCTCCGGCGTCTTTTCTGGCGTCTTCACTGTTGGGGTTTCGATTGCCCGCTCGGCCTTGGTGGTGGTATCAGATGGTTCTTCCGGTGTAGGTTGCTTTTCCTCCGGTGTTGGACTCTTGACCTGGGGGGCAGGAGCCTGAGCATCAGTTGCTAAACCGACGCTCTCTGAGGCTGGCTCTGCGGGCCCAGGAGAAGGCTTAAGGTCTGGCACCGCTTGTTGTGAAACTTCGGGCGAAGGTGCCTTTGTCTCCTCGATTTCCATTGGCTCAGGATCCGATGCTTGTGCGGGTGGTTCCGGGGCCTCTCCTTCGGAAGCTGGCGCATCCTCCATTGTTACATCGGGTGCAGGAACGGAGTCTACCGCCATCTCCGTCGTCGATGGCAGTGCAGAATCCTCCTGCTTAGTGGCCTCTGTTACTACAGTGTCATTGATGGCCTGTGGTTCCGTTTCTTGAGCAGACTTTGGATCCTCGGCAGCGGTGGATGGCTCCTTTGCAGGACCAGCCTCTACGCTTTCGGTGACAGTAGTCGGCTCTGTTGCCTGCGCAGTTTCTGCGCTCTCTTCGGGCTGGACCTCTTGCCCTGCCGGTGTGCCCTGAGAAGCCTCCTCAACCTTGGGTGAGACAACAGGCAACTTGTTTGTCGGCGAAGCCAGCGCCACGTGCTTGAGCGGGCTTCCCTCGGCACGCGGTGAGGCAGCAGCAGCAATACCAGCAGGCACGGGCAGGAGGCCTTGTGGCTCCGACTGCTTGCCTGAGACATCGCTGCTGCCATTGGTAGGTGCTTGCGGCGCTTCGTCCCTCTTTTCATTGGGTTGTGGTTGCGAGTTTGGCATGTTTTCTATGGGTTCTGAAGCCCGGTCGATATCACTAGTACCCTCCATCTCGATATCACCGTCACCCTCGTCGCCCTCGTCTCCATCATCCCCTTCATCCCCGTCTTCATCATCTGATGGGTGCGCAGATTGATCCATAGGATCACCCTGGGCACCATCGACCCCATTTGAAGTTTGAGTTTGAGTTGAGTTCTGGCAGACTTTGTCAGCATACATCTCGCGTGATTACTATAGAGATCTAAATCACTCACAGCTTGAGCTGCTTGACCGTCCAGAGGAGCGGTAGCGGTAGATCCAACGCCGCCGGTAGCAGTAGAGGTAGCAGCGCCAGCCCCTCCGGCAGTCTCGACACTGGAAGGCGGCCTCGTGCTCGCGGGCAGCGGCAACCTGCCCTTCTTTCTCCCTCGGCCAGGTCCCTTGGGCTTTCTCCTAGGCGGTGGCGGTTTCCTCCGTACCGGCGTGGTCTGCTGTGCGGGCAGCGCAGCCTCGACAGCAGGCATGGGCACGACGCTGGTGGATATGATCTCACCGTCCACTGGCTGGCCCTCGGTGAGGGTAATGGTCTGCTCGTAGGGGTTGCCGGCCGCGTCGACGCGCCGGACCGTCGCTCGCGTAATGGACGACCCCGTCGACTGCAACACCTCGGCCTTGGGCTTCAACGTAACAGTGTTCTTGCGCCGCTTGGCGAGGTAGGATATTGTGGCGCCCTCGGCGTTGCGGGGAACCTGCTTCCACACCTTGACGCTGTAGCCTTTTGCGCTGACATCCTCCTTCTTGTCGGCCTTGTCCGGGCCGGCGTCGAGATCTGCGTCGTCGTCGTCGGCAGGAGCGGGACGCTTATAGAGCCGGCCGGAGCGGGCGGCGCGTAGCAGCTCGAGCGAGTGCGGCGCCAGCAGTTGCGAGTCCTTGGGCATGCCGTACGGCAGCTCGCGGGCCCAAATGTCGTTCTCGTGATGCGCCTCGACCTGGGCGGCGGGCGCGACCGTCACCCACTCCTGGCGCCACTGGCGCACGGGGAGGCCCTCAAAATCATCGTGTTCGGGGTACCCTGATCGGTTGCCGCGACGCGTCTGGGAGTTGGCGCGGTACAGTTCATGTTAATCGCGGAACTTCTTTGTCCAAAAAAAAAAAAAACCCCCATTGCTTTGGCGGCAACGCTGTCCGAAATGTGAATCGAGGGGAATGTTGCATCAAACTTGCAAAAGTTGGAGAGTACTTACGCCTGGCGCCATGGTCAAACAATGCTCTATGAGGATACTGGTGTAATTGCGATTGATAATTGATTAATGCTGGGGCTGCCGTCGGGGTTGAATCAATTGACTTGATTTGATTCCAACCGCCGATTTGGGGACTAAAGAGACAGTGTGGAGACAGTACGGATACAGTACAACTACTTGTGATCACAAATTGCAAAGACTACTACTACCACAGTACAATGATCACGAATCACGATATCGTCACAATAAATCACAACGATATATTGAACAATTAATCTCGATATTCATTGTCCTTGAAATTCCCTTGCCGATTAATTCAATAGTCGCCAATGTGGAAAGAGCTGTGTTTCTGAATATGTTTGTACACATTATAGTACATACGACCTGAACTGCAAAGGTCGAAAGTCTGACATCTCGGCATGCAATGCTTCGAATAATCGTCCAACACCCATGCGACCTGTAGAGCCCTCAAAAGCCCTGCCCATCTTGAGCAGTATCTCATTCAGCAGCATATGCGCTTCTAACCCCTCTTTACTGTCAATACACACGTCGGCTTTGTTCCTTCGTAGAGTGCTGCTGGCGTTCGTATGGCAAAAACAAAAAAGATCATGTCGTCAATTATACCAAGCTTTCCCGCCAGAATCAGCGTTAGTAAAAGTCCGTCATAGTAGTAGCCAAGACAGGCGTGATTAGAAACACTTACCCTTGAGGCTTCTCTCGGATTATCTCGTTCCCATCGCCTTTGTCCTTGCCCTACAAAATTGCCCCGATGTCAGCGCAAGCCTCGATGTATATGTTCGTTCGCCCCAGGCCAGTAGCGAGCGTGCCCGAAGTCGAATCTTCAACATACCGAGATGCCGTTCTCAATAACCAGCCTGTCGAGCTGATAGAACTGTCCCAGAACCGTTTGCCTCTGCTCACCCAAATAAAAACAAAATCATTGTCAGTGCCGGCTTCCCCAAAAGGATCAACCTGCGTCAATTGTTCTTCCAGATGGCAAATATACAACGCACCTTCATGACCTGAAGGTCCTTCAAGCCCTGCTGGTACAGCTCCTCGATCCGCCCCGCGTCCTTGACGTCCTTGCTGTCGCGGAAAGCATCGCGCGTCCTCCTCCGGGCGTACTCGCGGAAGTTGTAGGCTGGGAACTGGTTGCTTTGCCTGAGGAGCTGGCGGTACTATATCAAAAAAGACGTAAATTTCGTTAGCTTACCCAAACTGTACGTCCGATCGCATCGGGGATTTTGATCGCGATCAATGAAAAACAAAAAAAAAAAAAAAAAAAGCCCTTCCTTACCAAAGATTTGACTTGCTGGGCCGGTTGGCCCTTGAAAACCTGGCTGGTTGCAGACATTATGGGTCGCAGCTTTGTGCTAGTTGAGTGGGCAGTTTGGTACTAAGGTAGGTAGGTATGGACGAATATGGACGATTGACGGGATGTTATGGATGGGCTTGATGGACTTCGGAGATAAGCAACCCACCCAACCCAAATCTTTGGAGAAATCGGCGACGTCAGGGGCGAAAGCGCGACGGTTGATGAATCTTGACCCTAACCCTGTTGGCTCCCAAGCAAGCAAGCCAACAAAGGTGTAAGAAATAAAATTCACAGACAACGTAGATATTAGTTTTGCTTCTTTTTTTTTTTTCTAACAGTAAGATTCACATTAAGCGATTTAGTTCCTAGAGTAGGGCTCAAAGTGATTGATTTCAAGGGTATCTTTTCGCCTGGCGCAAATACTATATACAACAATCCAGTCCAACCCGTAAGGTGAGGTCGAGAGCGGGGACTACGTCGGGCGCGTCTAGTCTTAGGTCGGATCGCAACCCCGCCCAATCTCTCTTCCTAGCTCATCGCCTTCATCGTGATCCCATTTCTCTGCTCCATGTCTGCCAATACTTGATTCAACGGTACCACATGATCCTCTATATTTCTCGACTGCTTCTTGGGCGCAGCAGCCCCGTCCTGGCCTGGTGATTCGTGCTTGTGCATGGCGTTTTGGTGGCGATCAAAATTCATCTCGGCGCAAGTCTCGGAGCAGTAGCTGGTCAAAACCTTGGTTGGTCCGAGGCAGTCGCTGCAGAGGACGATCTGCGTTTCGACCCCAGACATGTCTTCGTCTTCCCCCCTGCGTAGCTGTATGCAGTCGTCTCCGGAAGAGCAAATGTGCGCCTCGTTGACGTGGTCATCCTGTGGTTGCTGGGTCAGTACATGTAGATTCGAACAAACAGGGGCAAGCATCCGAATATGGATGGAAAAACATGAAAAGGGAAAGTAATACTTACAAATCCCACTTCGTAGCACGCATCTGTGCAGAAGACTGCAGGCGGCCCCTGACCGCACGCATTCGATCGCACCAGACACAGAGTGCAAGAGATGAAGGACTTGGGGTCCGGCAGCGTCGCGCACGCGGTACAGGGTGGTACATCGAGAGACAGCGGCTTCTCCTCCTCCTCCTCCTCCTCCGGCTTCCGGTTCTTGGTTTTCTTTTTCTTCTTGGATTTTAAATGTGCCGTCTGCGCCCGACGGAGCTCATCCAGCCTGCGGAGGTGCTTGTCCTTGACCTCCTTGGATGCCTTGCTCGCCGCCAACCTGTCCAGCATCTGATCCATGAAGCCGTCCAGAGGTCCCTCGGTGGTGGCGTTGAGCACCTCTCTATACACCTCTTGCCGCTCCAGAGGATTGCTCTGCGCCGCGATGAGCTTCTCCAGCGCGACGTCGAGATCCCGAGCCGGGGTGGAGGAGGCGCGCCCGCTCAGGACGTTGCCGATCTCGCCGAGCGCCGCCTCGAGCGAGATGCTCTCGTCCTGCAGCTTCTCCAGCAGCTGCGTCTGCCCCGCCTCGCCGACGAGCCGCCGGATGACCTTGGAGGTCTGTATCCGCCCGCGGGCCCAGTCGCGCTTCGCGTCGTTGAGTCGCCTCTCGACGGCGTCGAGCTCGCGCGGGTTCTGCCTGGCCCGCGCAAACAGCTTCTCGAGGTCATCGGGTAAGTTCCGCTGCGCCGTGAGCCAGGCCAGGTCGGGGGACTTTGTGTAGCGCGTCGCGACCTGATCGAGCAGGCGACCGCAGCACTCGGCGCATTGTGCTATGTGTTGGTGTTGATGGGTTTTGGAGCACGAATCCTTGAGGGCGGCTGCTTCATCTACCGAGAGCTTTTTGTGATGCCGGGTGGCCGCGACGGCCTCCCATACCTCCGTCATAGCAGTAAAAGCAATTTCGCCAGAGTATTTCTGGGTTTGAATTTTTTTTTTTTTTTTTTTTTTTTTAAACCAGAGTTTCGTTATTGATGGTGAGGGGATGGTTGTTCCAGGAATTGGGTCGCAAAGCTTGCTGTTGTAATCAGACGATGGTGCTTGAATTAGCTGGGTTGCTCCATGTCAAGCTCAAGTTTGGCGCGCCAGCGCCTGAGCTCCACCTAGCTGCAGTACCTGTATCCCCTGCATGCTGCTTTCGTTTAGGCCCGCAAATATTCGAATCCACTCACCCTTGTCACTAAACCGATAGTTGTAACCGCACGATTGCGACGAGACTCAATCTTGACTTTGCCCGGGATTCATCTCCCCGCCGCCAGCAGACCGTAAGTCTACACATCAAAATTCAATATGGTAAGTGAACTAACCGCCGCCTTCCTATACGTTTGCGCAGTACCGTTCTGACATGTAAAACTTGTTTCTAGGCGGACAAACTGCGCTCACAGCAAGAGCTGGAACGGCTGCAAGCCAAGTATATCGGCACCGGCCACCCAGACACCACGAGCTGGGAGTGGAAGACCAACATCCAGCGCGACACATATTCGAGCATCGCCGGCCACCCGCCATTGGTGGCCTACATTTCGCTGGCTGAAAACGAACCGGTGGCCAAGACTCGGGCGCAGATGATTCGGGTGAGTCTTTGTCAATGAATAGCAAAACGCATCGAAAAAAAACAAACTCCTTGGCTGACGATGTAACACTTTGAAAGAAAATGATTCAACCTTGTGGACCGCCTCCTGCAAGGGAAGGAGACGAAATCGGGGCGCAGCAAGTTAGTTGAGAGCACTATGCGGGCGTGCTCATGACCGACACGGAAGAATATTGCAGATAACTAGCACCGGCAGGCCAACGCAGGTCAATATACCGAAACAGGGCTACATGTGCCTCTTGCGGATATCACTGTATCGGAACAATCCATGCGGCTTCGAGAGTAAGCCCAAGGTTGGAAGAGGGAACGAGAGGCTGGAATGCCAATTGTAAGGTGCTGAAGCTAGATGCCGCTGTACCATTGGTCTAGCCGTCTAATGAAATGGGTATCACAAAGAGGCTCGAGGCCTGTCCAAGCCATAGTTTCTCGCTCAATCCTCCTGCTCTGCGCCCTCCTCATCCTCATCCGCATCCGCATCTACGTCTTCACCCTGCTCTCGTTCTATTATACCATTGACAGGTTTCCGATCCCGAATTTTAAAGCTGGCTTGCAGTTTCGCCTCGAGTTCCTGGTCATAAGCCTCGCCATACACATCCCTCACAATACTGGCCATGGACTCGTCAGTCAACTCCTGCTTGGCGCGCGGACCGACACGCCACGTGATAGCATCGTCGTCATTTTGAGGGTTGCGCTCCACCGTTTTGACAATGTAATTTTGCCTGATAAGCCTCTGGAGGAGCAAATCGGTCTTTTCAACTGGCGTGTTGGTCTCGGCATTCAATCTCTGAAGATACCGTTTGAGCTTTGGGTCGCTCAACTCCCCGCGGTTGAGCTGAATTATGGTAACAATCATGGAGTAGAGCCCAACATAGGCGGCTTCCTTCTCAGCGGTTGGAACCCTAGACGGCGCGACTATGGCTGCCGTCCTGTAATCCTCCGGTAGTGTTGTTACAAGGATGTATGTGTTGGAGGATGTTGTGCCCTTGGACTGGGATTTGGCAGCTGCGGCGAGGTCAGTCAACCATTATCTCAACAGCAACCGTGTAAATATGGCTCCGGTTTTCATTGCAAACACTCACCTCTCCTCTGTTCCTCCACGGACAAAGTCGTCTTGTCTCTGACAGGCAACTCGACCATCTCCATGCCAAATACTGCGCGAAGCTGCTTCTGTGCACCCTCAAATACGTTCCTAAATGACCTCCCGTGTGCTCCCAAGACTGATACTTGAGTGTCAGCTCTGCGCGCGTGGCAAGGAGCTAGTAGCGTCTCTTACCCTTATCTCTGATACCTTCCCTGCGTATCGGGGTCCTAGAATATTCGCAGGCGAGAGCATATCTGACGAGCTTCTTTATCAACTGCGACTCAATGGATCCATCGCCCTCGACCCCGTTGGCCTCCTCACTTGCACCTTCGCTATCCTCATCCCCCGCGCGACGCCGGCGCTGCGTGGGACGATCATCTTGATCGTCAACTTCTTCGTCGGCCTAGTGAGGTGTGAGAATCATTCGTGGTTCCTGAATTATCTTATCATAGATGTTGTGCATTGAACACTTACAGGTCGCCGCCGACGTGGGAAGGTAGGCATTATAACAATAGAAAATTAATTCAGCATCAATTTGTGGGTCTCAACACAGCCAGTGTATCCTTTAAACCAAGATCAATAAATACGCTTGCATCGGCAGGTTGTTCTTTTGCTGGTGAGTGACAATTTATCATGTTCTGATAATTCGACGCGACACAAACACGCGACGTGGGGTTGATCTTTAATGATCTTCTTTTTTAGGCCCTGGACCCTGTCGGGCTTGCCTTTTCTGGTTGCAAGCGACCCATGCCGCCCGCCAGGGGTGCATGGATTGTATGGGTCAAAAAAAAAAAAACAGCATTTGCGATCGAGCTCAGACGATGATCAAATTGCAATTCTCATAAAAAAAAAAATAAGTTGCAAGGACTCGCTCCCGATACACTCAAATTCGTTAAAGCTAAAACGAAAACAAATACAGTAATGCCGTCAGTCCGCCACTATCCTTCATGATCAGATCCAGGGCTGCGGTCGGTAACTTCGTCTGCCTCAGATGTCAAGTCCGACGACTTCCTTACAATGCCCCGACGACCGCCTTTGCCGATGCCCACCCTGTCGCCCACAGGAGCGTAAATCGAAGCCAGATACGTCACAACGGCACTGATGCCAGTTCCAAAGATGCGGCTCCTGAAAAATCCGTCGACGCAGAAGCGAAGCCAGACGGCCGTCCGAGCAAAAACCCATCCACTGCCAGGCGTGTTTTTCGTGATGCCAGCGGCAAGGGCCTCCGCAAGCGTGTCTACTGGCGCGGAGGGAGCAGGATCGTGCCAGTGTCGCAGGATCTGACCGTTGGGATCTTGGGAAAGCCTGCAGACGCTTTGATCATGAAAGATTTGGGTGACCGCCAGCTACTCAAAGACAAGGATGATCAGGCCAAGTCAAAAAGGTCTACATCCAGGAAAAGCAAGCTAAAGGTCAAAGATAAACCCACAGAGGGCGAGGCAGAAGAACAGGGGGGTTCTGTTGGCAATGGAGAAGCGTCTACATCGCCAGTCCAAAACAAAGCTTGGGAGGGTTTGGACCAGAACCGTTCCCAAGATCCCACACCAGACGAGATTCAGGCCTACATTGCCGATCTGCGACCCACCGGCGACACCCTCATTCCACAGCGCGAATTCGATCAGCTGACAGAGACTTTGGTCACCGGCTTCACCAACAAGCAGTTGGGTAGGTATGTCGCTGAAAATCCGGTCAAAAGGGGTCTCAAGGACCTTCCTAGTGGCAAGAAAGCCCCTTGGATTGAGGATAGGAAACCATGGACCTCGGAAAACACCCTTACGAGGGCAAGAGGGACCCCGACCCTATACCCGGGTGCAGGGCGACCAATGCCTCTCAAGGAGGCACTGGTCCTACGGCTGATGCAGGACTGTTGGGGTCTTTCTGTACGGGAACTGGTCGCCGGCATGGGACACCTTGACGTGCAGATCAGGAATCCCGAGTTTTCGTTGCTCCTGGTCGGAACAAGGCGGTGGCTGCAGTCCATATCCCGCATCTACCTCAAAAAAGTAGGTGGGCGCGTAGAGCTGAGGCGCTCCGATCGCACGATGCGCATATTTGCTCCCAAGGCAGTGGCAGAGACAATTCTTGCCGACATTGACGAACTCCTCAGCTGGGCCGTGACCGAGAGGATACAACTGGACTCCATCACAGCAGAAACGCCTAGAAAGAGGGCTCTGGATCAACTTGCGGGACTGACAAACTCACATATTGAGTTTGACGAGGAGAAAAGGGAAATCGTTGTATCATGGATCCACAAGAACAGAGCTACTGCGGGCGAGTTAGTAAATCTTGAGAATACGGCCGAAAAGGTATACCGCCTTTTGCTGACGGCTTATGACCCTACTGGTATATCAAGCTCCACCACCGTCTTTCCCACGGTGGACGCCGGCAAGGAAACCGGAAGTTTGATTGTCGATCACGGCATTCGCCCTACCAGCCCGCCTTGGAACTTTCAGAGGGGCTCATGGGCAAGGCTACAGCGTCCCCAATCGAAAGTGGGTTCGGACGCGGCAGTCGTCGAGGAGTCTCTTCTCAAAGCTGCACCATCATTGCTCAAGTGGCCAGTCGATAGCAGATTTCGGGAGCACTTCCGTTTCTTCCAAGACCGACATGTATCGTTTAAGGGGGTATTTCCTCATGGACGCTGGTCCAAGGCTCGCACTGCCACACAAGCCACCTTCGGCCACTTGATGCACGGGTACGGAGATGTCCTAGCCGCCGGCACACGCATTCCAGCGACTCCTGAGTGGACGTCCCCACGCATGCTCTTTCCTACCACACCCCCTCTGCTTCACAGTGGCATGGGAGAGCCTCAGCCCGCTGGCCCTCTCCCGACATATCTAGTCATCCGCTTCGTCCCTTCACCCTCAGATCCATCAACAGAGACGCATAAACCCCCGACATTGGAGCTTCGGCTTCTCACTCAACAGTACATAGTCGCCGGCTTGCAGAGAGCAACGCTCTTTGCGATCCACGACACCCACCATGCTGACATTCTACTCCCTTCGATGCCAGTCGACGCGCGTATCACTCAGCGTCAGGTTTCCATGCTCCGTGGCGCGGACCTCCACAGCATGCCAAACATGGGGCCCCTGCGGGAATTTATCGTGCGCTCCAAATTGGACCTGATGGGTAACGTCGTCCGCACTCCCCCGTCAGTGAAGGGGCTTGTGCTGCCTGCATACCTCATGGGTGATGGCAAGGCCGAGCTCTCGGAAGACGACATCGAGGCGGAATCAGTCGCGATCGATTACGTCTTTGCCGACGCGGAACTACACCGCCGGGTCGACTTTCACATTCAAGATGAAAACGTAATGTACACCAGCATCCGGAACCTTACGCAGCCGGGAACCAACAGGGCTGAGATCTCGGTGCACCCTTCGCTGCCACTCTCGCTGCCGTCCGTCTTGGAAGACCCTGATATTTCCGAGGCTGCTGCAAACGAGATCGTAAAGTCCATGGCAGAATTGGCGGTCGACGAGCCTGAGCTCGTCACTGAACGGTTCTTGCAAGGGATGATGAATTTGGCCAGCAACAAGACGATGAAATGGGCAGTCATGTAGTACTAGAGTTTTTTTTTTTTGGATATTAGGGCATGTAGATTATTGTAACTTTATGTATAGAAAATGTATGTCTAAAGAATTTTTTTTTCTTTTTTTCTTTTTTTTTTTTTTTCTAGTTCGGTCAGCAACGCTTGAGTTAATACCATTGGCACTTCGACTTTGATTGGCGTCATTCTCCATAGTAAAATAAACAATTAAACAGGTATGTCACCTATTGTTACCTATCTGTTGCATTCAATCTGTCCAGCTTCTACTGTAGAACCAAGGGCCGGTCATATTCCAATCTCGAAACCCAGTGACCTATGCATCGATGGTGTCCGTTTGCTATAGCAGTATCCTCGCGCGCCCTCGCCAACCAGACCAATCATATCCCACCTTTATCTTTTCTACTATGGAGAGCAGCATGTATACTGTGAAGGAGGAAAACCGGTTAGTTCGGTACACACCTCCCAAAGGGCGTTTTGTGAAATTTTTTTCTTCATCTTCTTCTTTTCCCTTCCCTCCTGTTTGCAACGTCAACTTACGCGAGCTGAGCACGTTATGCCAAGTCTGCTTTGAGTAAATGTATAGCTCGGCCTGCCCGTCGGGACTTTGCCGTTTGGACAAACACGTGGGACGTTGCAGGTGGAGGCCGTTGTCGCCCTGCCTGATGTGCTGTATCTTTGGCATGCGCCAAGGGCGGACACCAACGGCACGGCCAGGCCGGCGATAAACGTAAAGATTTTAATAGGCTGCATCGGTTACTGTTTCGTTCATGCGGATTGTATCCGAGAGATGATAAAAGAAAGATTATTATTGACGTTTTAAGTGTGGTGTAAAGATGCAATATTATAGTAGGAAATGGGAGCCATTATTTTTGGAGGAACTGGACGTATTGATATACAAAAGCCCGGAAAGCTTCGTATCGCGTCATGTCCATTTTTCTTTCTTGTTCAAGTAATAACTTTCTTTTTTTTCTTCTCGGTTTTGTCGTCCTTTAGATTTTCTTTCACAGCCTCTCTGTTCGATGACGTCCTGTATATGTCCCATGGACAACTGGAGGTTGGTCCGGCAAGGGTTTCCTGTGAAGCGATTTCCCCCAGAGTAAATATAGTGTTGGGGTTGACAAGGCACGAGCTGGGAACTTCCCAGGTCTGTCGCATCAGAGTTAACCTACAGAGTAGAATGAGGTTTGTTCGATGATTCCAGGCCAACTTTGGAAAAAGTATTCAAAGAAAAAAAAAAAGAAAGAAAAAAGAAACGGCGTACTAAGGGTCTCCGTGTACAATAACTCCTCACTTTATACATTCGAAACCCAAATTTGTCCACTGGCATGTAAAGACCAGATCCTGTTTAGGTACCTACTATATTCATCCAAGTGCCCAGACACATACTGGCACTTTCTCCCTACCATAACGCCAAAAATCCCTGATATAGTCCCCGGTGAAGATAAAGTGTTTTTAAACGCAAATGAATTGGGTTTTACAGAGTATGAGGCCTAGAGCCTTTTATCTATCGTTGGCATAGTTTGTGTTTGAATGTTTAAATGTTTTTGTTTTTGTTTTTATGTGTTTTTCCCCGCAAGTTCATAATTCAATACCACGCCTCCTCTCGGCATATACATATAGTAATTTTTTAATCAAACCACATGGCAATGCTTTGTAGCTGGTGGTATTGGAAGCCAGCATAACATATATATATCCAAGCCTAGTGAGTGTCCAACTTGGATCGACAGGGTGCTCGCTATTTCACATCTTCCGCATCTGAAATGCTTCCTGAATCCCATCATGGCCGTTATCATGGGCTTGATGGAATACAACACTGGCAAGCCGGGTTATACAAAAGTAGATAAAAAGTGTTAGTAGGTGTTATCCGATGAGCCCGGGGGGTTCGAATGTATAGAGAACTTCGTAAGACTACGGCAGGGTAGCGCATGTCAGTACAAGGTTTGGCAGCAACTGGCCTAGAACCCTCGAATAAGCCCTCAGATACCAACCCTTTATTTACACCCGACGGCACGTTTGCCCTGGGGAAACGTTGCAAAAAGGGAGCCGGCTGACCCGGCGTAATTCTTTCATGACGTTATTGGGGCTGCACTTTCACCATTGCAAAAACCTTGCCCAATAAACCGGTCAATTCCCAAAGCACTTGTAAATAATCATGCGACGGCTCTCAGTGTATGTATTTTTGCCGCCGCACTTATATACCATCAACATAGCAACAAAGGCGTACAGAGCGGGGAGCTGGGAATGGATTGAGTTCACCATGGCAAACCTTCCAGATCCAAGCTAGCGATCATATGGCACTTTTAACTCATTGATTCGATAGCCTATTTTCTGGTCTAGAATATATTAGTACAAAGTCAATATGGTATGGGAACTGGATGTGGAGAATAAAATAAAAAAAAACACTATTCTCTTTAATTCTTCCATTTGATTTGGAGCCGGTTATCATAAAAAAAATATTGTGTCTAAATGAGGTGTCTTAACGACAAACATACAGCCTCAGACCCCTGTTCCTGGTCTTCGGAAAGGGATTATTAACAAAAGAAGAAGGTAACGTAGAAAACCCAATCATAAATTCAAATCACCTCAGGGCGACCAAGGCGGATCGGCATACTTCCGCCCGCCAACCCCCGTGACTTGTACGGCCGGGCTCGGCACGCGCCTGCGTTCCTCTCGTGGACTGTCCCTGTCCCGTGGACTATCCCTGTCTCGTGGACTATCCCTGTCCCTATCGCGTTCTCTAAGCTGCTCCTCCCGCTGCTCGCGGAAGTTAAAATCTTCCAGATCGACACCACGCCATCTGTCCACGTCAGCATGGCTGCTGGTGCGCCGCTGCGCGTCGGGTCGGTGTGTGTACCTGGGCCGGTCTCCATATCTCTCAAGATCGCGATCGCGATCTCTCTCCCTGTCTCTGTCCCTTTCACGGTCCCGTTCTCTATCCCTGTCGCGATCTCTGTCTCTGGGCACCCTTCGCTCCCTCTCATCGTCCCTGCCCTTTTCTCTGTCCCGATCTCTGTCGCGATCCCTCTCGCGGTGATGATCCCGGTCCGCTCTGTCGCGGTCTCTGTCGCGATCCCGGTCCCGGTCTCGTTCCTTGCGCCGTCTTCGATTCCTTTCACGGCTGCCGTCAGAATCGGGATAGCTGTCGTAATCGTCGTCATGAACCCAGGCTCGATTGAGCTTGGACCCGGACGGGTTTTCGCGCCCATGCCGATTGTGAGAGCGTGCAGAACTGCGTAGGCTTTCGTTGGATCCACGCTGGCCATGTAGAAGCGAAGACACTTTTTCTTGGATCCCGAACGGTAAGAATCCCGTTCGGCGTGGCTCTTCAGCGCGATCATCGCGCCGGCGAGAGCGCCGCTCGTCATGACTATCGGCTTTAACGTTCCCTCCAGGTGAGACGGGTTCCCCGGGGCTGGCAGTGCGCATCTTGTTTGGAAGCGTTTGAGCCGTGTTGACACGCCGCACTGGGACTATAACGGGCTCGTTCGATGAGCTCGAGCGAGTATGACTCCGCTTCTTTGGACTGTGTCGCGGTGGGCTCCGCGGTCCCTCCGAGTCGCTGGGAGACGAATAGTGCCTCGGTTGACTGTGTCGACGAGTAGGCATGGGACGGGGCGCACGCAGATGCTCGGATGAACGAGAGTGCGCCTGTGGTGGTTGCTCGCTGGGTGGACCGGCGTAGTCGGAAAAGCTACGCCTGCGCTCTTCCTCTGGCGACATCGGCTTACGAGGGCCACGCTCCGGAGAGGGTGCCACATTTGCCCCCCTGCCAGGCGGAACATGACTGAAATGCACTGGACGAGCTGGCCTGGCGCGAGGAGACGCCATCCTGGTCTTTGAGGTGAAGACAGGGACAGCACCTCCTCGAACGTGGGAGTAGGCCTCCTTCACTCTTGGATCCGGGAAAGTTGACGACACGTCCTCCTTTGGAGTTGCTTCCCGGCGCAACGTCTCGGCGCACTTCTCATGCCAGTCACCGACATCCTTGTCCGTGTCCATGGGGAGGGCTTCCCGAGGCAGCTCTGTCGGAAAAGGCTCGCCTGTTTTTGGGTGTTTGAGTGCCCAATTTTGCAAACAGTACTGGATGTAGCTGTAGTACTCCTGGGGATCAAGCAAGATGTTTATGCTCATCCAGCGTACGAAGCCCTTGGGTGTAAGGGCTGGCACCGATGGGGCGCTGTAGTCATCTTCGGTCGGTTGGAGGGTATGTTGGCAGCCAAGCACTTGCCATACGTACGAAACGGATCGGTAGGATTTGGTGAGGAAAGCTTCAACAATGTGTTGTTAGCGCAAAGAGCTACAAGTTGAGATCAGCCAAATGCAAAGCCGGTGGGAAACACACCATCCAGGTTGCCCCCAACTGTTTTGAAGAAGGCGGCCAGTTTGTCTGGGACGAGTGCACTTGTTGTCTGGTCACCGATTTCATCCATCTGAAGTTTCCACGTTGTCGGTTAGCATCATCCCGGGACAGTGATGCCGAACCGAAAACAAAACAATAACATACAATGTGCTGCGCGATAGCCCTCAATAAGGCATCAAGCACTGGTGTGGGTCCCTTGTTCGCATCGAAGAGGTAGCCATAGTAGGTTTTTGGATCCGGCGTCGGCGTCGCCATTTTTTGACTTTGTTATTGTCGTCGAGTTGTCGTCGTCTTCGTGTCGGCCGCGGGTGGCATATGCTGGCGCTGCATATCCCGCAAAAGCCGCCTCGTCGCTGGCTGCCGGGGAGGGGGGTTGTTGGCTGAGGGGCTGTTGGCGTTTGTTGATTGCCGGTTTACTGCGGCTTCGTCTGGGCCAGAGATGATGTACTGTTTCCCGTCCTTCTTTGTGACATCGGTGATTGCGTGTTTAGTGATGCAATTATATACACGACAGCTTCGGAAAGTAACAGTCGCACGGAAAACATTCAATCGGGGCTGGTAACCGTGGTTAAAGTTGTCTTTTATTTGGTTACTTTGATTTGTTTGTGTCTCTTTTCTCATCGAAGAGGTTCGACCAAGGCAGCATATACGTAGTATCTCAACCGGGGCAGCAACCTCAAAAAGACCTGGAAGCTGCCCAAACTGGATTGAAGTGGGGATCCCGGTTTGGCAAGGCAGCAGGGCCCCTGTCTTAGTTGCCTGTCAGCAGCCTAAAAATCCAGCCCCAAACCCTGCCGCGGGGCTTCAAGTCCAAGAGTGTGACCGAACATGACCCTCCTTCATAGAGTGCCGGGGTCCAAGCCGCAGCACATCTGATTACTGTATTCCAAGGAAAGAAGCTCCCTCTGAAATACTTCGTAAGTTGTGACGATGAATTGCGGTGCACCACTAATTCTACGCTGCGGAACTTAAAATGGCTACTACATAGGTAGTACTTAATAGTAGTTCCTACTGTGGATTAGCGGTTTTTGTCGATCATTGCATTAAGAAGGCAGCATAACGTTGGTTTCTTTATATATGAAAAAGTATCCAGACTTACTGTCGCCGTTTCCACAATCCAATTCCCGTCGTTATGCCTGACCCTAAAGTTTGACCGACCACAGCAGCCACTTGCGCATTTTGTCTGACTATTCCGTCTGACCGAACCCAACACCAATAACCTCAACCCCACAGCACAGCCCACCGGCCTTAGATCTTTCTTCTTCTTCTTCTTCTTCTTCTTCTTCTTCTTCTTCTTCTTCTTCTTCTTCTTCTTCTTCTTCTTCTTCTGATGTATCCAAGCAAGCCAAGAAAAGGTACTTTGGCCAAGGCTAAAATTAGCACTATCTAGTCTAGCCAATTTGCTACATTTCTGTACAGTATGTCGTTTTTGTTTTTCAACGAGACTCTTCTGCCCTAGCGGGAAGATATCGATAAACCGCCAACGTCACTGGCTTTGACGGGTTATGTGCATCGTATTCGGTAATTTCTGTAAAGTACTCGAAGCCAACCTTCTTCATGACACCGTGGGAACGGACGTTGGAGGGCTCGACCTGTGCTATCAGCAACTCGTCGGCCATCTCGCCATCGATCAGAGATGGCACGATTGACGTCGCCGCCACTCGCAACTCTACTTGCGACCGAGGCAGCTTGCGATACGCCTCGAGGAAACCCCGGAGAAATTCGGTCGCGAGCCCTCGGCCCCAATATTCTTTTCGCAGAATGTAGCCGAGCTCGGGCCAGCTGAGTTTGCAGCATTATTGTTTTAAAGTCAGCAACACATCAGCAGTACCTCCTCCTCCTCTTCACAAAAGGCTTGGCACAGTATAACACATGTGACTTGCTGCGGGAGGGAGCTTGAGAGGGGAGAGCAAATACGAGAGGAGGATAAAAAAAAATAAATAAAAAATAGAAACAAAACGTACCCTACATGTGACTCACGGAGATGGTTGCCTCCCAACCCTATCATCTCGCCCGTCGCCTTGTCGCAGATCACAAAGTTGAAATTCGCGACGTCGTTGGGCGCCGTGAACAGCTTGACCTTTGCCTCCGTCTCGGCCAGGTTTACATCTGGTCTTGCTTGCGACGTCCACATCATAACCTCGGGCTGTGTGCGAATGACGTGAACTGCAGGCACATCATCCAGCTTCCATGGCCTAATGATGAGCCTCTCCGTGACGATCTCCTCCCTGTCTTCGTTGCGCGGAAATGGGAGCGTCGGGAGCCAGGTCTTCACCGTGACGAAGCCGTCATCTTGAGCTTTGGATTTTTCAGCCATGGCTAGAAATATCAATGTACGATAGGTATTTGTTACACGCGTTTTCCTCACTTGTTAATGATCGGGTGCGTGTCCCTAAAGCTAGTCTTTCAAATGCGTGCGGGCTAGCTGGGTCTTTATCCAATGGGGGAGCCGTTGTCGTATGAGGACAGCAGCTGAGCAGATTGGTCGCAAAGAAGGCATTTCTAATATAGCTTGATTCATGTCTCCCAGTCAATCCAGTTCTCATAGTCTATGAGTCACAAATCATCAGTAATCAAATGGAAATCAATATGGTAAACCTCGGCTGCCACAGTGGATCGTGTCGTTTATCATTGATTTCAAAGAAGTAGTCATTATAACTTGCTCCTCGTTTCCGTACCGAACATAGTCTCATCTTTCCTTGCTGCACCACAAGTCAAGTTAGGTAGGTAAGGTAGCTAAGAGCAACCTAAGCACCGCAACAACCCAGTGGCACAAGATGAAATTTGGCACTTTTTTTTTGAATCCATGGCTCCTGTCCCAGAGAAACTCCAAATCACTGAAATGCGGACCGGCTTCCCACTGATTTAATCCCAGGGGCGCCGTCCGACTAGGAAGAAAGACCATGCTGAAGTTTATTCTTCGTTCATTGCTGCCCGTCCTAAAGAGCAAATGCTGAGAACCGACCATGACCGTGGACCCGTAAAGAACACCCGCAAAACACTCCAAACCCTGGCAATCACCCAACCGCTCAAGCGAAAGTCGACGGGCGCCTCGCGCTGAAGATCTTCTTGTTGTTGATCTTGGGGACGCGGTGGGGGAGGGGGAAGGTAAGGCCCTTGCTGGTGAGCTGCTTGATGTAAGGGCGCTTGATGTCATCGGTCTTCTCAAGCTCGACGACACGGAGGATCTAGAAGGCGCATGTTAGTAATTTTGCACCTCTTGGATACTCTGGGAGAAATTCCCGGGCCTAGAGCTCAAAACGTACGTGGATCGAGGCGAAACGGGCACGGTGGCGGGCAGCCATGTCCTGGTACATAGCCTCAACAGCGGCAGTCCTGGACAGCTCACGGTACTCCTTGTACATGTTGTGCGTGCCGGACCTGGAGTTGTAGCGGATCCAGATACCAAAGTTCTTGACCTTCAGGGGGTGCTTCTCGTGGATCTGTTTAGGTAGTTAGTACAAGATCTCAAATTCCAAGTCCACACCAGGGGCTAGCTGATCCGGTAGGAGAAATGACATACCTTGTTGACGGCAACAATCTCACCAGTGGCCTTCTTGACCTTCTTGAGACCGCGCAAGAAGTACCAGTACCGCGACTTGGCAACAACCTCGTTGGGGGCGAAGATGCGCATGCGATAAAGGCTGGGAGTCGGGTTCGACTCGGTAGGCAAATGCCTACCGATGACCTGGTATTCCTGAAGGCGACCTACAAGCCCAGTCAGTAACCTGCGCCATTCTCAAACATCCATAGTATCTCATCTGGGCCCAATTCTGTCGGCAATAGTCTTTCGAGTCCCCAGTGCCCAAGTCGTTTTGATTAACAGATTCTGTAGTATCGTAAGGTTGGAGGGGCTGGTGTGGTGTCGTCGTTTCGGCCTCGCTTTGTGCCCGTCGTATGCACTGCCAATTCTCTCTCTTCTCAAGTCCAAGTCTGAGATTGGAGAGTCACTGGCAAGTTCGTAGAGTTTCGTTCCGGAGCGTCTTTCTGTGGTGGCGGTTGCGAATTTCGGCTGGGGACTGCAAATCGATATTGCTACACATGTGGGCGTAGAATCAAAAGAAAGATGAATTGCTTACCCATCTGGACGTAAATGTCAGTAAAATTGCTATCAAAAGACTTAAAGTAGCCTGTCTACTCACTTTGCGGATTTGTTCTTGGTCGGTCCGTTGTGCTTAAAACGCTCGTCAAATTTTGGAGATGGAAAAGTGCAGCTGCGAGATGATTTTTGGCCGCAACTCTCGATACTGAGTTGTGGGCTTAACTAATCATGTGGGGTAGAGTTGTTTGGCCCCACCTCGACTCGGGTATGGTGCAAAAGTGAATGCAGGGTAAGTGACAAATCTAACATGCTTGTAGTACACGTAGTCAAGGTACAGCAAGCCACTGTCGTGATTTTAATTGATCACAAAGCTCATCATGCTATTGAGGCCATATCGGCAGGCCAACCTGGTCGCAAAAATAGAGACTCAAGGCAGCCACAAGTACGGCTGGGAGCATATGTCACAAAGTCTAGGAACATTATTGATTCTTTTGTAGTTTTGGCATCCATTGATAGTCATCCACTACCCTGCACACCGGTTATTGTTGCTTGCTCTTCAGCCATCTGGAACTGATATTTTCGCTGGGGATTTTTTTTTTTCTATAGTAATCGAGATGATTTTGTTTTCCAAATTTCTTTCCAATGTAAGTGCGAGGGCGCAACACCGAGAAATGCTGACTGGATTGGAAGTGGGTTGAAGCAAGTTTTGATCAAGAATTTCTTGCCTTGGTTCATCCAGAGTTCTCTCCATGTAGCACATCAAGCAATCACTGTCAATTACGGTTGCTGTCGGCCCGCCCAAGACAGTCGCCTCACCCTAGTTCTAGATAAAAAAAAATCCAGTACTGGCCGCCATAATCACTGCCAAGCCTTTTTATTCTCTGGTCTTGTCAATTGAACTCTGGTTAAACCTGAATCCAGACACCTGCTAGTTCTAGAGTAGAGGCACAACTTGGAAGCAAGGTAGCCTTTCCAATCACGTGTCTCCAACAGCAAGTATCGTCGGAACTCATGCAAAGCGGACCTTAAGAGCCACCAGAAACGGCAACTTTTGAAAAAGGAATCAGGCGACGCCTTACCTGAGACTTGACAAGGTTCATTATGGACAAGCTCTTCGATCAGTTTGCCCAGGCAGTCAGCGAGGGGAACGGGCCCCTCCTGTCAAAAACACTGCTGCCCGGAGAGTCGAATGAGGACCTCGACAGGCTACATTCCATCTGGCGAAGTGTCACCTCGCAGGATGTTAAGAACACTGTCAGGACACACATTCGTAAGCGCACAAACCTACCGCGCGACGAGACCGAGGGCTGGTTGGAGGTTTACATAGCCTTTTGGAAGGCCATAGGCGAGATCCTCGGCGTGCACGGCACCACCGGGGCGCCACCCAGGGCGACCTGGAACTCGGTGTATGAGTCCTGGAAGGAGTTGACGTCCATGGTCATCCGCGGCTACACCAACCACAGCTTCGAGGCCTGGACAATACCGTGCCTGTACGTGACCGGTAGGCATCTGCGCGTGTTTGCAATCAAGGCGGACGAGGAGCGGAACAAGACTTCGGGTGGTCCCAACAGCGCCACCTTTGAGGACGACTTTGATACCGACAGCGAGAAGCACAAGATTCTCGAGGACTGCGCACGACAGCTGAACCGCATCTTCACCCTTTGCCTCAGTGATCGTGCCCCCCTTGAGGATTCTAGAAAGTGGGGCATCTACTTTATCATCAACCTCCTCTTCAAGACTTACTTTCGTTTGAACTCGGCCAGTCTTTCGAGGAACATCCTCAAGGCCCTCAATGCTTACAAGGGGGATATGCCTGGATTGGACCAATTCCCCAAGTCTCAGCAGGTCACCTTTAGGTATTACGAAGGAATTCTTGCATTTCTTGACGAGAATTACCCCGAGGTACGCGGAACACGGCTTCTTTGCCTCGATAATTCTAAATCTACAGTTCCCTATGCTAACAATACATACAGGCAGAAAAAAGTTTGTTGCAAGCATACAAGTTCTGTCATAAGGATGCCCACAAAAACAAACAGTACGTGTCCACCCCCCACAAAGTCTACAGCCCCAAGTGCTAATCCATCACCCTGACAGACTGATCCTCACCTACCTCATCCCATGTCGCCTCCTCACAGCACAAACCCTCCCGAGCCCGGCACTTCTCGAACCTTACCCTTCCCTCCAGCGACTCTTCCTGCCCCTCTCCCGCTGCATCAAGAAGGGCGAGCTGCACGCCTTCGACCTGGCCCTCCAGGCTGGCGAGGAGGACTTTGTCAAGCGCCGCATCTACCTCACCCTCGAGCGCGGTCGCGATATTGCCCTGCGCAACCTGCTCCGCAAGGTTTTCCTTGCCGGCGGCTTTGAGGAGTCCAAGGATGGCGCTCCCCCGCTGCGGCGCACGAGGATCCCCGTGGCCGAGTTCGCGGCCGCTATCAGCATGAACAGCCAGCAGAGCCTGGACTCGGACGAGGTAGAGTGTCTTTTGGCCAATATGATTTACAAGGTATGTATTATTCTGTTGTTGTTACTTTGTCCCCCTCCTTGAAGTCACTGCCAAGATAATCTCATATTGTGCATGTGCTCTCATGAGTAACGGCTGACTCATTTATGACTGCGCAGGGACTTATGAAGGGATACATTCACCGAGAACGGGGCATCGTCGTTTTGAGCAAGGCTGGCGCATTCCCTGGGACTAATATCTGAGGTGGCGGAGTCGGTTCGGATGCAGCATCCCAATCAGGACTCTTCCCTCTCGACCATATGTTCCCTATCTGCAGATGCAGTCATAGTTCAAAAGAAAGAGAAGAGAAAAAAAATCGCTCACCCGCCCTTTTCAGCCCTGGCCGACTATATCCCGGAGTGACCCCGACGAATCGAGTCAACTCGATTTGATGATTGGACCAATCCCATGTGACGGGCAAGCCCGGCAATCTACTCACGATCTCGGTTATGTCTCCGCGGGTGGGGGCTTTATGAGGAGCTGCGTGTACACCCATCTTGTTCTTTAATTTACCTATTGGTACCAAAGTCTCCCACTGTGAGTCATCTTGTGTGACACCCTGCTGGTCCGGTGCTGCGATCAGCGCAGGACCAAGCTTTTTACTCGACTTGGCAAATGTGCATTTGCGATAGAATCTGCTGCTGTTTCAGAACGTGATAGAGATAGACTACCTGGGGAACTGGTCTGATAGGCCGGCGGTATCAGGACTAGCTACTTTTTTTATGATTTGCTCAGTGGAAAACGTTGCGAGTGCGGGCGAGAACGAGCTGTCAATTATCACTCCAAGCCTCTTTGCTGCTAAACTAGGTACCAAACGAACGTCGAGAATACAATTTTATACAGCTAATTTCCCTTTTTGGTTATTTTGCCCGTGATCTATCGTGGTTGGCTTGATCAAACTGTGTAGCCCCCTTGCTCTCTTGAGAAAAAACAGAGTCCAAAAATGTCAGTGTAGTAGAATACAAACTCGATGAAAGAGTCGGGATATTGCAGGAGAAAGATAAGAGTTCAAGGACCGATCGAGAGCGATCGTAAATCCACAAGCTTTGGAAAAAGGAAGAAAAAAAAAGAATCTTGTTGGTACAGTGAAATGCTGAGAAATCAACAAGCGACAAAGAATAACAAAGCAGCCAAGGAACCAAAATATCAAAAATCGGGAGGACACAGAAGTCATCCGCCCTGCCGGCGCAAGTGATGTCAACTCCAAAACGCCATGAGTATGTTCTTGTGCGAGAGGGTGGGTTGATGAAACTGGCAGGTCTTTTCGTCATTTCGTGAAGAAAAGATCAGGCTGGGAAAAAAAAGCGGAGAGAAAGAGGGGTGGAATCATTAATGTTTGCCTCCATAAGATAACGGCAAGTCGTTGTTTTTTTTCCCCCCGAGGTTTCGTTCTTTTTGTGACAAATCTTGCGACAGCTAAGAAGTGACGGGAAGCGCGCAAAAGGCGTCCAGTGTACTAGCGGCGCTGCCATATTATTTGAAGAGCCAGCTAGAAGAAGTGGCGGTTGCTGCGAGGTGTTGTTCTAATCATCTGCCGTTAGAAGTTGGTAAAGAAGTCAGACGATGGCACGAGAGTGAAAGCAACTTACTGTGCCGTGCTAACATCATCAACGTGATTGCACAGAGCGACGAAAAGATCAAAGAAAAGGGGAGTGCCGCCATTGTACATCTCCATCTGCATTGTGCCGCTCTTCTTGAATGTACTGCGGCTGCGTATGATGAGGGCCAAATAATGTGCGCGGAGCTTAGAGTCCGTGTCAGGCGTATTGGCATATGCGTACCGGGCTGATGCCAGGATGGTGCTGCACTGGATACCAGATTCTAGTAGAGTCATGTCGTTAGAAGAGGCTGGAACAGTAGTATGACAGGAGAAAGATAGAATAAAGGTTGGTGAACAACTCACGTAAACCCTGTTTCCTCAACGCCACCCGCTTCAACTCGTCCAGCCCATACTTGTGCGCAGCACAGTAGATGACAGTGTCCTTCAAGAGGTCGCCTTCAGGTCCACGATGAAGTACGGTCGACTCTGCACGTCCATCCTCGGTTGTAGGCTCAAGCTCCCATGAGTTCTTGCGCTTGTTGTGCACAAGACGAGGGTAGTAATCGCCCTTGTACAAGTACTCGAGAACAGACGAGAAGATCTCGGGTTCTTCATCTGGGATAGAGATCCGCTTTGACGATGCGTCCATGAACTGGTCCCGAAGCGCAGCCTCAAAGTATACCGAGTGCGAGAGAACATGTTCATGGGCAGCGAAGATACGCTGCTCTTCGCCGACAACCAGTGTGACTATAGCGGATGTCAAGTTACTGGTATTTGCTTGATTGTTAGCAGGTTGGCCTATGCGATTTATATAACAGGAAAGAGTCTGAAATACTGGGGCCAGCTTACGGAGACTCATCGGTAGCAGTAGTACTCGTCGTTGCAGTTGTTGGTCGTCGTCGAGAGTCGCGATGGGAATCGTGTCGACGCTTCGAAACACCGGACTCTTTGCTGAATGACGAGCTGGATTTGTTAGCTCGATGACTTTTTGTAAAGCTCATCTTGCTCGACGGCGGAGGCTGGTTAAATCGGGAAGAGAACATGTTGATGAGTGTGATGTGATTATGGCGGAATAGCAGTTTCGTTATTAAAGTCGTTCCAAATGATATTCCAAAAAAAAAAAAAAAAAAAAAAAAAAAAAAAAAAAAAAAAAAAAAAAAAAAAAAAAAAAAAAGCTTTCTAGAGCAGAAAGCTAGTCTTGCGACCGAGACACCAGAAAAGAAAACCCAAAAGATGAACAAACAGCAAAGAACAAAAGCAGCAAGATAAATACAAAGGCTGTTATATCGGAGGGTATCGGCAGTGTCACTTGAACAAAAAACCGTCCTGAGGCTTCAACTCGCTCTCTGAATGGAGGAAAAAAAGAGTTGAAGCAAGATTGAGCGGCACAGGACTGTTAAATAGCCTGGCCAGAATGCACAGATGACACCCAAGAAGAGGCAAGTACCTCGGGTGAACAAGGCTACCAGGCACCAACACGACAAGTGTAGATAAGTTTGATTCAGACGCGTAAATGAGTACCCCTCTCTATCGCGAAAATATCGCCAATTCACGTGAGGACTTTTTGGAACATCGGTACTTTCATTGGTCTAAATGCTTGATCAGACCCATATGTGGCATTGACGGGCTTGGATCAAGGTAACAAGAAGCAAAGGTGGGCCTCGTCGCACTGCCATCCCTGGCTAGGCAAACCAAGTTTGCCTGCTTCTTGTCTGCCTTAGCAATTTAGGTACCTAGCTTCTCCCTGGCCATAGTTAGCTTGTGATCTTTCTGGAACTCGACCGATATGCAACTCAGCCATCCTTGATGTGATGATCAAAAGAAGGCAAACTTGGCAACCGCAATCCAGTCATAGCGCAGCTGTTCATGACCGTTTGATCCGGGCTGTTTGGTTGGACAAAGGAGGAATTACTTCTCTCTTTCGAACATTTGATGTGAATGCGCACTGGGTTGCTGGAAGGATGCGGAGCTGTTCCAGATATGGAGTGGATCAACCCCTGGCGAACAACCATTGCACACCACCACATGCTTGTTGCTTGCTTCACAAACATCTCAGAGATACTGTTAATTCTGTTGCTTCTCATGACTCTGCCTCCTTCGTTTTTGTTTTTCGCCGCTGAGAAAAATTCTCTTGAGAGAGAGAAAATATTGCTTCTGTCAGCTCTCATTATAGACTGAGCAAGTCAACTAAACTTGGAATTGGTTTTTTTTTTTTTTTTTTTTTTTTGTCTCAAAATTCAACTCACAGCGTTCGCAACAACCATCTTGTGGTAATTCAAGAAGAGCTCCTCCATGTTAAGTCCGGAACACATCTTCACGCCCCTTCTTGACTGCACCCCGGCCGCCATAGCTTGCATCAAGTCCCACTGTGAATGAGACTTTACCACGGCAGCAGGAGTGGACACTGCTGATTGCAAAAGCTAGAGAGTCCATTCGGTACAACCCTAAACTCTTTGTTCGCCCCAGCTTTGTTCGCCACCCCCTGGTGCTAATTTCTAAACCAACGAGCCCCTGTCACATCTTACCGGTAGTGGTCAGTTTCTCTTTGACTGTTCCAATAAAAAATTCACTATCGCTCGCCGACCATCGCTTCGGTAGCTTGCTTCGTTGTGGTAAGCCCCCGGCACAACGTGGTACTTGACTGAGATACCAAGGTTTTCACAACGCTGTCGCAATGCCTCAGCGTGTTGGCGCGGGACTAATTCATCCTTTTCGGCCACCACCATTTGAACTTGCGTGCTCCTGCGCGTGGCGACTTTTTCCATGTTCGCCCAGCTGTCAAGGTGAGTACGCAAAAATGGCCAGAGATGACGATAAGGCAACCATTTTTGCGGGTATATTGCTTCAAGCATGGCTCGTATGGATGTGAATGGCGTCTCGAGGATGAGCGAGTCAACCTTGGCTTTATTTTCCCTCCCTGTGCTTGTTATCAGCCTAGCAGCCAAATTGGTAGCGAACCCAGCGCCGATGCTTTGTCCCCAAAGAATGACAACTGGTCTTCCCTTGGTGGTACCATGGTTCTTGGTATGAAGGTCCACAACCCATCGTACGGCCGCTACGATGTCGTCGTTGATACCCCTCTCCGATGCGCGGCCTTGTGATTTCCAAAAGCCCCGATAGCCAACAGCGACCATCGTGACCAGTGTTTGCTCTCCGGACGCGTTTCGAACACATTGGAGCACCGCTGAGAGCGTTGGGAGGCGCGGCGGGGTCGAGGCTGCATTCCCTTGCATATAAAGCACATATATGTGCTTCTCTGGTGTGGCCGCATCGGGCAGGCAGGGAGGAAAGGCAACGGCAAGTACCAGCTTTGTACCGTCACCCGAGCGGATGTGCACCTCGTCCCACGGAATGCCTGCGCACTGCCTCGAGTAGTCCTGGACCTCTTCTCTACGGGTCCCAGGAGGCATCCCGGGCATAAAGATGATCTTGTTCTGGAATATTATCATCATCAGACATTTCCATGTCCAGAGGGCGACCAGCAACCCCGTGAACACAACGGGAGGCAGTAGAATTGCCCATGAGTGAAGTGGCCGGGCGAGCACCAGCTGGGAGCCGCCCGATTGGACACGGAGCCCAAGCCGATAATCCCGTCGGGGCCTGCGGCACGGAGCTGAATGGAAGACTAGGTTCCCATGATTTCTTGACCACGATAAGAATCCCCTCTTTGGTGTTATTCGGTGAGCTCGTAGAATCAAGAAGCAACTTAGTTGTTTGTGCATTTAGCTGTAGAAGCAGTCAGCCGAAAAGGGACGTATAGAAATTATGCAGGATCGATGGATGCATGATAAAAAAAAACATGAGACTTAAACCTTTGACGTCTCCAAAAGAAGATGCGGCATTCATACAGGTAGGCTCAGGTATACAACTCGATTGGGTACAGGGTGACAGGGTGAGTAGGGGCTACATACATACGGTAATGCAGGTGTGTGGGACCCCTCACAGTATCAGAACAGTACATGACAGACATGCTCCAGGCAAGTACCTAGGTACCTACGTACCTACCTAACGACTTGTTGCTAGGTGCCTGGTGTTGAACATGTGGGTGTGGTGTCGATACCTACACCTTGGTTCTCATTCGGATGGCATTTTGACATGTGCATGTGCAACTAACTAACTCGACTGTTTCGATTTAACGGTAGAACCTGCCGTCTCAACAAAAAAAATCTCCCGCAACACAATCCACAAACAAAAAACTTCACCGGAGCTCTATCCCTGCATCTGAATCCAAGTTTTACATAGTAGGATTACAGGACGTCTCTTGGCTCATTTCGCAGGGCTGAAACGGATACCGTTTACCCCGCGCTGAAGTCATCCACACACATATATATATACACACACACACACACACGCACGCACCCACGAACGCATACACACGCCGCGCGGACGCGTTTCTCCAAGACCCAACACTCACACGTCATCAGCGTGGCACTGCGAGTTGTGTGATCCCATGCAACTCTTTGACGCTTAGCTCGATTTCATACTTTACCACATACGCCAAAAAGAGAACGTCAAGAGACATAAGCTTCCTCAAGATCACCAAAAAAAAATGTCGGATCCTCTTCCCGAGGACCACGGGCCACAGAAGCAGGGTCGCGTTGAAATTCCAGAGTCAAAAGACGGCGAAATGGGACACAAGTCAGAGGATCAACCCAGCCCGGGCATCCGGGACAGCAAGGGATGGGACGGGAAGCTCAGGTTTCCAAAGAACGCTGTCGTCGCCAACCCCGAAGCGTTGTCGGATGCCGAGTACTCTGATGATGAAAACGTCAACCCGGGCGATGTGATCCCTGCGGATGAAGGTAGCACTGTCTCCTCCCCGGTCCGGTTACACTTGAAATCCCGAGCATCCTACTGACATAGACTCAAAAAACTTGCGACAGATCTTCTTGACGGCGAACCATTAGATACGGAGGAACTCAACGCCACGCACTCTCGCATCCGCAGCATCCCAAGCCTCAGACTCGACCGGTTCAAGCAGGTTGTCAGCCTCTGCCTGCGACAAAATATCATACAAGAAATCGACGGCCTTGCCTGCCTGGCAGCTACTTTACAAGAGCTCGACTTATACGACAACCTCATAACACACATCAAGGGACTGGACGAGTTGAAAGCCCTGACATGGCTAGACCTGAGCTTCAACAAGATCAAGCGCATCGAGAACGTCAACCACTTGACGGAGCTGACTGACCTGTTCTTCGTCGCCAATAAGATCAGGACTATTGAAAACCTCGAAGGGTTGAACAAGCTGCGTATGCTCGAGCTCGGGTCGAACCGGATCCGCGAGATGCAGAATCTCGATTCGCTCAAGGAGCTACAGGAGCTATATGTTGCAAAGAACAAGATCACGGAGCTGACCGGCCTTGCTGGGCTCCCGAAGCTTCGTCTCCTCAGCATTCAATCCAACCGAATCCGGGATCTTTCGCCTTTGAAGGACGTCCCTACGCTCGAGGAGCTTTACATAACACATAATGCCCTGGCGTCTTTAGAGGGGCTGGAGCACAACGTAAACCTCAAGGTTCTGGACGTTTCAAACAATCAGATTTCCAGCCTGAAGGGCCTGGGCCCGCTGAAGGAACTGACCGACTTTTGGGCCAGCTACAACCAGATGGGCGACTTTGCCGAGGTGGAGAAGGAGCTCAAGGACAAGGAGAATCTCGAAACGGTATATTTAGAAGGCAATCCGCTGCAGCTTCGGGCCCCGGCTCTCTACAGGAACAAAGTACGGCTGGCATTGCCGCAAGTGAAGCAGATTGATGCTAGTAAGTCTTTTTCTTGCTCTTAAAATCATCTCTTCAAAGCTAAAACACTAGACACTGGCTAACTTTTGACGTCCAGCTTTTGTTCGTTGATGTCTTTGTTTGGGTTTTCACTTCTCTTCGCAGTAAATATTACCCCTTTGTATCACTTCTTTTTTTTCTCCAAGACACAGTCTCGGCAGTTTCATGTTTGAGCCGATGGATGTTATACGAATAGACGACGACAACCCAGTGAATACTGTTTCAACTGTGTCTGTCATGGGGCACCTCATGAAGCCATATTACTAGCCCCGGTTGTTGATTCGGGGGTCTACTGGCTTTTCATACCTCAAAAATATGTTTTCGGCGCAAGATGGTCATCACCATGCAAACTGTGCTGTGATATCTCTTCCTGGGCACGTTTGACATTTCACGATGCAGCAATGGGTGTCATAACGACAGTGTCACTTCTGACAAGCTTTCGGTTGATGCTATGACCGTATGACCAAAGTCTACAGAGAAACACGCCGTGAGCTCTATGCATCTAGGCCATAATAATATCAACAACCACAATGCAAAGCTACCCCAAGACTGTGGGACTCGGATAGTTTCGCGCTTTGCTTTGTGTATCTAACCAAAGATCCAGAGCTTGTCGGTGGGGAAGTACTGTATAGAAAGACTTGGTCAGCGGGAGTAGGGAGAAGAGGAAATGGTTGAACAGCAAGCAGACAGCTATACTCACATTTGCAGGCTGGTTGAAGCGGATGCCCTTGTCCAGCGCCGAGATGGTCTTGATGTCGGAGTCCTCCATGTCCCAGCCAACAGCCTCGAAGTTGCTCTTCATGGTCTTCTCACGTGACGACTTGGGAATGACGGCGAGGCCCCGCTGGGTGGCCCAGCGGAGGAGGACCTGTCCCGGGTCCTTACCGTACTTCTCGGCCAGCTTGACGATGGTGGGCTCCTCAAGCAGCGGGGTCAGGGCATCGGCGTGCTCCATGTTGAACTCCTTGAAGCTGGCGGGGCCAAAGGAAGAGTATGCGGTGACGGCAATGCCCTCGGTCTTGCAGGCGTCGATGAGCCTCTGCTGGACCAGGTAGGGGTGGTGCTCGATCTGCAGGGTGGCGGGGGGGATACGGGCGTAGCGGAGCATGTCGTAGAGAAGCTGGGCCTGGAAGTTGCTGACACCGATGGCCTTGCTGAGGCCGGCGTCGACGAGCTTCTCCATGGCGGTCCACGTCTCCTGGATGGTGGCCTTGCTGGGGCGGATCTCGGTGCCGGCGTCGTCATAGTGCCAGCCAGGTGGGTAGCGGACCGAAGGGTCGACGTACTCAAGGGCCACGGGGAAATGGATCAGGTACAGGTCGAAGTAGTCAATGCCCCAGTCGGCGAGCTGCTTCTTGACGATGGGCTCAACGCGCTCGCCGTCGTGGAACGTGTTCCAAAGCTTGGAGACGATGAAGAGCTCCTCACGCTTGACGAGGCCCTCGTCGATGGCGCGCTTGACGCCCTGGCCGCACTCGACTTCGTTTCCGTAGTCTGTGGGTTTGTGGAAACGTTCAATATTAGTGAATTGCCCACGGGAAAAATTGGATAAGGTGAGGATCTAGGGGGTTGAGGGGTCGACCGGGGGAGGGAGTTAAGGGGCAGCTTGTAGCACACCACCATTATATTTCCCGGACAATCACACGCCCATTCTGCGGGGTAAAAGGGACATATATCACCGAGAGAGAAGTATTGGGGACTTTTTTTTTTCATGAGGGCGCGCACTCACCACAGGCACCGTCGAACAAGCGGTATCCAGCCTTGATGGCGTTGTAGACGACGTCGGCGCAGACGCTGTTCTCGACCTTCCAGAGACCGAATCCGACCTGCGGCATGTCCAAGCCGTTGTTCAGCTTGATCGTTGGCGACGCCATGATTGCTGAGTTTCTGGGGTATCAAAGCGGTTCACAAGACAGGAAAATAAATGATATCTGGGACGGGTTGCAAAATCAGTATTGAGGAATAATGACGTAGTTGTGGGATGATACAGATTTAATTGGCTAGGTTTACTCACTTCGCAAGGCAGATAGAATAGGTACAGGTGAGATAAGGGGAGATAGGCAACGATGCTGTTGTCGAAAGGAAGGAGCAATGCTAGACTAGAACTAGAAGTAGAAGTATGTCGCCCTCCTTCTCAACCATGAGGAAGGAGGGCGCGCGGGATTTATACAAGACATTAGACTCCGCAGTCCTGGATTCCCGCCTGCCTCATCGCTATCTGCAAACCGTTAGGGTACCCCGATACTGTACTCGTAGCACAATGATCCATGTGGGTGCGTTGCTCATCCCGACTGACGTTTTAATGGGGTATTACCGATTGTATTAGGACTAGGCTAACCAATGCCTATACCAATATGTAAATCTTGGCTCCGCAATCTGCAGTGTCACTCATCACCAAACAAATGCAGCCCAGCCCAAGGGGAATTAATGGATGCCACGCGCACCAATTAGAAATTATACCACGACCGTTAAGGGACTCCACTGTCACTGGAGGGCTTTTTTTGCTTCTTTTTTGGGTTGTTATAATTTTACACGATACAGAGTACCTACATCAGGTAAATTTGCTGGTAATTGTTCCCGCGTAAATGAGTAAAGACACATACATATCCTTTCCATCTTCGCCGTAGAATTGGAATGTCATCATACATAACAGATAAGTACAATAAGTACCGTGCGCATCCCAGTTGAACATCTGCTAATTACCGTCAATGCTGTTTTGGCCTTTGTTTTTGTCAGCGGTTGAATTCCCGCCCCGCTTCAAGCGACACTCCGCGGCAGTTTGAATCGTCAACCACTTTACTGAACTTCAGCCGCCGAGTTTTTGCTTTTTAGGCTATTTAGCAAAAGACCCATCTCCAAGAGGATACTCAATCCCCACCTTTTCTTCCATGCACTGTACGACATCCGGCTAATAATGCAAGAATGCGACGCGGCTCTATCTACAGTGGGATCCCGAACAGCCCTCTCGCCCCTCCCTGTCTCTCAAGCTACCTACGTAGACGAAACGTTTGAGAGATAAAGAGAGCGAAAAGAGAAAGCAAGAGAAAAGCAAGCTGTGGCACGTCACGAGACGCTTCAGTGGGTCAAGTCTCGCCGTCTTTGGCCACGTCGGTTGGTGGGTTACGGGCAAAGAAAAAAAGGATAGTGGTAAAAGATTTACCCAAGCGGACAGGCCAAGCAAGGAAAGTTTAATCCCGAAAGAAAAAAAGAAAAAAAAAGAAAAGAAAAAACAGATAGGAAAACAAGGACCTACGGAGAGCCTACCATAGTAAACAGTACCTCGTCTCGTGGGGAAGTTCCGCGTCCGGGCTCCGCTGATGACATAAATAGACCCCACACCGGCGCCGATGGTCGGCACCCACCGACGGGCCCCGTCCCAGTTGCAATTGCTTCTCGGATGAATTTTGACGTGGACTTGCTTTTTCCAACCATGCACTAGAACCAAAACCATGAACACAAGAAAAAAAAAAAAAAAAAAAAAAAAAAAAAAAAAACGACTCGCTATGTTGACTATTATCTCCTCCTAATTACTTCCACCGTTACTATTATCAAAATTCTTATATGAACACTTGCAATCACCCGCTCCGTTAATCGTTGGCCCCAGCACTGTTCCCTCAGAGTTGCGACACTCGGGCACACTTGAGCTGGCACCTTGAACCTGACTCATGGTGAACTTGTACGGCCATGGCGAGACTGCCGTCGTTGTCGACCCGGTCTCGTCGGCACTAGGCAGTGGCACGTCGGTGATGCCCGGCGGGTAGGTCGCCCTCTGGCGCGTCCACAGCTCCACCTTGACCACGGTGCTGTTGTACCAACAGTCCGCCGTTCCGGGCAGCACCACGGCCGTGCCGTTGGGCACAACGTACTCCTTGGCGATGGTCAGGTTGAACGTGTACCGCTCCGTGTCCGTGTTGGCCTCGACGAGCGTCATGGTAACGTTGGTAAACTCTGGCAGCAGCGTCGCGTTGCTCACACTACCTGCCGCCGACGACAGCTGGTAGTAGCTGCTGCCGTTGTCCTTGGCGGCGCCCGCGGCCGGCTCGATGGTCCACTCAAACGTCGCCGCCGATTGGTTGACCGTCGACGATCCGTACGTTGTAAAGGGGTAGCAGCCGAATACGGCCGGGTCAGACGTGCAGCTGGTTTGGACAGACATCAAAGCCGCCGTGAAACTGTAAGTCCCTGCTGGGAACCGTTTCGGGTGCGTAGTCGCCGGGGGTGATGGCTTTGGCGTCTGCGAAGGTCGTCCAGTAGGTGTAGATGTAGGTGAAGCGCTGGGCTGAAGTCCAGGAGATTGACCCTCGCCTTGTTGACCTGTAGTCGTGGAAGCCCTACTCCCAAAGAAACCAACAGTCAGAGGGGGCTGTTTTCCCTAACCTTCCTGGGGAGGAAAAAAAAAGCACTCACCTATTCTGCAACCCAAAGCCAGTCCCCAACCCTAAGACCAGCAAGAACAAGCTGAAGCCCGCCACGGCAAGCACCACCTTCTTCCAGCCCCATCTGTCCAAGAATCGCACCCTCGGCGGCTCGTCTTCGTAATCTTCGTACGGCCTGGTTGGCAGGGTCTTGTCCATGACGACCTCGCCGTAGTCCGACTCGGCCGCGAAGGCCGATTTCGCGTAAAAGGGCGACAGCAGCCTCCTCTGATCTTGGTTATCGAGATAGTCTGCGACCGCGGCAAAGGCGTTGCCGTCGAACCAAAGACCGTCTACCTCGGTTCCCGCGCGGCGGTACGACCGAGGCGGGATGGTCGGTGTGATGAGCCGCGGGATAGCTGGCGGCACCACGTCCTCGTGTTCGTGGATGATTGGCAGCAGGCTCGGCAGCGTCGTGACGATCCTGTGCGGGAACATAACTGCGAAGAGAGAAGTCCTCTTTGTGTGTCAGGATTCCCCGTGTCTTTTTTTCACTTTGTCTTGTTCTTCTTTTCTTCTTCACAGCCCCTTTCGTCCGACCCAAGAGTCAGACGCAGCTGGGCAGTGAGAGGACAGAAGAGGGGTGAAAAAAGAAGAAAGGAACTTACACAGACGTTCTTCCGACAGGAAAATAATGTAGGAAAAAAAAGCTCAGGCGTTCGGAGAGAGGGGTTGAAGGATGAGAAACCAAAGAAAAAGGGGAGGCACCCCGTGGGACTCTTATCGCAAGTCAATGCCCGACACCATATACCTTGACATATGTACTTACACCTTTTGCACACAGACACGCAAAGGCTTCTAACACATTGTGCAAATCCACTTGTGTGTGTATGTGTGGCACCATTTTCATCTTGTTTCCAACATGGACCTCCCTTCTTTCCTCCTCTACTCCTGTCCCAAGGAAAAATATAAAGAAAGAAAAAAAGCAAAAGCAACCGAAGCTTATATCAGATCTTGGTATAATATTCAAACCATGGGACCATTTTGGGGGATCACCGACAAACAAAAGAAGGCGGATGCCAAAGCGAGGCCGCTAGTGGTATATGCCCGTTGCCCCATCAGCCCTTGGGGGCAAAGTGCATAAACGATGAACGCTAAGAGACGCAAAGTGAACACCGAGCGCCCTCCTTAGCAACGGCCAAAAATCTCAAAGCCAGGAGGGTGACCAAAAGAAAAAGAAAGAAAAAGGAAACCCGGCATGGCAATTATCTATTCTTGTCAGCCTCAGATGCATGTACAAGTTCAAAAGTAGTAACTGGTAGCAACTGCAACAACACAGACATACAAACAACCCCCTCCACACTCATACACCCCCCCAATAGGCAGCCCTCCTCCTTTACACCTGCACGCCAGATGACGACAACCCATCGTCGCTGCTCGTCTTGTCCGTCTCCGCGGGCTGCTTCTCCTCTGCATCTACGTACGGCGGCGGGCTCAAAACCTCACCACCCTCTGTCCAGACGCGGGCCAGCTCCTGCTCCACCTCTTGGTGGCGCTGCTTCCACTCCTCAACCTGCTCGAGTCGTTCGCGCAGCTCGTGCAGTTCCTTTTCCACATTCATCTTCTCGCGCTCCGTGCCGATGCGCTCGAGCGTCCACTCGTCGCCATTGTCGCCAAGACCGAGAACCAGGTTATATGTGTGGTACTTCTTGAGCGACGCCCTGGTTGAAATCGTTACGAGTGCTGTGTGAAAAACAAAGGGGGTGAACAAATATTAGCAAATAACAATCATGTATCCTCTACAACAAGGTCAAAGACTTACTTATTCCCTTCTCCTTGCACATCTCGTAGAGGTAACCCTCGACATCGTTCGAGACGGCGCTGGTACCCTCGTCGATAAAGGCATACTGCGGCTCGTGGTAGAGCAGCCGGGCGAAGCCGACGCGCTGCTTCTCGCCACCAGACAAAATATCCTTCCACTCCTTGCGCGTGTCCCATCCACCTTCGCGGTCGGGGAGGTATCCAAGCTTGGCCTCGTCGAGGACGCGCTTCAGGTGCGACTCGTTTCTGCCCTTGCCGCGCATGTCGAGCTCGCCGTCGGGGTAGATGACCTGGTCGCGGAGGGTTCCAATAGACAAATACGGCCGCTGTGGGAGGAACATGATGCCGTCCTCGCCAGTGTTCTTCGGCCGACTGACCAGGCCGCGGTAGACGGGCCAAAGTCCAGCCAGGATGCGTGAGATGGCCGACTTGCCAACACCGTTAGCTCCGGAGATCTGTGTATTTGTTAGTTGTGCCATTTACATGCTTCATCTTTTTTTCATATGCAAATGTGAATATTTTCGAAACATACCAGCAAGTGTTCCCCACGCCTTACAACAAGAGACAGAGACTCAATGAGCTCCTCGCCGCCCTGTGGCCACAACGCAGGCGCGACAACGGGGACATGCTCGAGGCGCACGCCATCAAAGCCCTTTTGCATGGTTCCCTGGACATCCGACAGCGAGTACAGCTCGTTGATGCGGCCGCGTGGGTAGTATGCGTTGGCGTGCACGCGATGTAGCGTCGATATCAGGCTGTAGACCCTGCTGGTGTAGCCAGCAAGCTCCGAGAGGTCCTTGATCGAGTACATCATCCTGCCGCCGGCATCAGCCAGCGACAACATGAGGCGCTTGTTGGTGATGAAGGCACCCATGCGCCCGCGCTCCCTGTGCCCTTCCTCGCCGCCGGCAGCCATCTCGGCTGCGCCGCCAAGACCACCCCAGGCGGGGAGGAAGACGGGCAGAGACGACAACAGGTAGCCGTAAGCGGACCAGCTGTACTTCAGAATAAAATCCTCGAGGATGTTGTACTTGATCTTGAGCATGTAGATGCCCTCCATCCAGTTCTTGAGCGACTTGAATTCGCGGTTCAGGAAGTGCTTCTCCATGTCGGCACCACCGTAAAAGGCAACCTCCTCGGCGTTGGCAATAAGTCTTGCGTGCAGAGTCCTAAAGTCACCCTCCTTGCGACCTTCGACGGCCTTGAGCTTACCAAAAGGCGGCGACAGCTTGCGTAGGATCGTGGCTGTCAGGAAGTAGTTGCTCAACAGACCCGTCAGGGCAACAGGACCTAACGAGCGGTAGAGTTGGTAGTTGAAGAGACAGATGTCGACAAACGGCTTTCCTAGTGATGAGTACAGATTTGCCGCCGCTGCGCAGAACAATGTAAGGTCCTGTGTGATATATTGATCTGCGCCGTGACCCACTCCGCCGTCTAGATTGGGGAGTTTGTAGTAGTTCAGGTTGTCGTTGAGGTATAAATCATGGATGTACCGGGTTAACCTCGTCCGGAACGCAATAGAGACCTTTGACTCGAGGAACTTGATCATGGCGTTGGTGTATGATGCAAAGCCTCCCAGTCCACACCACTATGTGCCGAGCATGCGTGGTCAGTATGACATAGGGTGCAGACCGTGTGCATAGATAGGGGGTATGTAGGATGATAGACGTACCTTGACAATTCCCCAGAGGAACTGTTTTCCATTTCCAGCAACCAGATCCCTCACAATCTCACCGTCGAGGCGCGCAACAATCAGGGAAAGGTACGTCCGCAGCATCAGGAACATGCCATGGCTGACCAGGAGACCAGCCTCCTTGCTGGACCAACGCGGGATCATGATGCTCATGAGGCTCAGAAACTGGTGAAGGAAGGCCAGATTCAGACCGGGCTTGGTCTGAGCAGCCGGGACGGATCCATCGGCCAGGCCCGAAACCCTCGGCGGGTTCAAAAACAGCCTCCTGTGCGCCTCGAACGTCAGGGGCTTGGTGCGCTGTATGACCACCTTTGACGTGCCGTCCTTGTAGGGGACGTAGATTGTGCGTGAACCGTCCTTGTTCGACAGCCAACTGTTTGTGCGGACGAGCTTGCGGCCCGTCTCGCGCTCCTGCCGCCGCCTCCTCCACCATCGCCTACCCCCAGCGCCGGCGAGCACGATTGAAGCGGCAAGGGCCAATGTCCCCAGCAACCTGGTCGTCCGTGACGTCTTCCGCAGGCGAGTGCTGATAAGCTCTGTATACTTGTCGAGGAAGGCGGCGATGGCTGCCTCGGCCGCCGAGTGGCGGAGAGTTGATTGTACCGCCATCCCGGGAATGTGTGTATGGGTGGGTATGCGCCTTTTGGTGTTGGTGCTAGCGGTCCATAGAGTGGTTGTAGGGGAAGAAAAAAAAGGCCGGGTGTATTCAATCGATTCGTTGTCGTCGCCGACGTATGCTTTGTTATATGACAGTTGTGTATATATTTCTGTCTTGCCTTGCGTATCACGTAAAGATTGTATTGTTGTATTGTTGTATTGATGATGCTGATTTATACTTATCGTCGGATTCCAGAGGGTAAAAAAAAAAAAAAAAAAAAGGCAATGTAGGACGAGCAGAACGGTTGACAAGAGACGTTTTAGTCGTACACCATACTAGAAGTAGACTAAAGCTAGGTAGCTAGATCAGCAGCAGCAGCAGCAGCAGCAGCAGCACCTTTGTTTGAGTCGCTCAATTCCCAGCTGCGCTCGTCCGAACATCGATCGACTATCGAAGCACCGTGATCCAGCAAAGCAGTATCCTGCCGCTCGGCATAACTGGGATAAGCCGTTGAACTTTTCGCTTTGCTTGGAAAACCGAACTACCCACGTGGACAAGATACTTATTTCGTTGAGCGTTGGTACGTTCAGAATAGGTAGGTCGGGTAAGGTAGGTAGGAATGGAAGCTACCCGAAGATGGGCTTTGTCCAATTGATTTCAAGACATACCTTGTAGGTGCAAAACATCCGTGATCTCTGGCATGTGACGCGAAACTCCCGTCAGCGGCTTTTTCCCAGCCAGCCCACCTACCTTTTGTTCTACCAAAGCCAGCTTTGCCTCGGGTCAAATCCCATGCACAACGGGACGCGACCCCGGCGCTTGCAGCCTGCCCCAGGCCCGCCCCCACACATTGCGCCAGGGCGCACCTTGCTCGTTTTGTCACTTCTTCGCCAAATTCCCCGGTCGAAACTGGTTCGGTACGGGAAAATAGAAATCACGTGGCGACAGCCTTCTTTTCGTCCATCCCCTTTCATCCAATCTTGTATGGGAGGAAAGTGTATTTTGTTTAAAAAGCACCATATATATCTTTTGGTAATGATTACCTTAATTTACTGCCCAGTTACTGAAATCTTATATGAGCTGTTGATAACTATAAAGACACATCTTCTGGAAGCATTGATGACCGGCGCACCAATCATTTTACAACTACACCCGTCTCAAATCAGATACATGTGCCATGGAAGTACTATGAGTGTTTTAACATACAATAGAAATTTCAATTATGTCTCCAAAATACCGACTCTGCTCCGAGATGCTTTGCCATGCAAATAGCTAAGGTAGAAACCTAACCTTTCGATGTTTTGTAAAACAATTACCAAAGTGAAATTTCAGGAACGCATGGACTCTCTCATCTTTGTATGCTTGTATGTTCTGTAATCTCTTCATTCCTCTCCTTTTTACTTCTCCCTCCCTTGTCCCTCCAGTGTAGGGATAAAATTGGAGGTAAGGAGATATGTCGATAGACTAAACTGCAAAATAAGATCAGGAGATTGAAAAAAAAAAAAAAAAACCAAGGAAAAAAAATGAAAGTGCTGAAAGTACACAAAGCAAAGGAACTGAGAGATTACAAGAAGCTGAAAATGTGCTCCCTGAAAAGGTAACCCCGCAGGCAGGGCGAGAGAGAAGACTTCCCTTCCCATCTGGAACACAGGGCAAGACTCTAACTTGTATATGTTTCAAGGGAAGAATAATCGATAGCCGGGGAAGAAGATAAAACTGGAGAAGCTGATGTCCCTGGGCGCCGTTTCTGTGACCACCGCGAAAAGAAAAGAAATTCATACAGCTCGGAGCGACGCTCAGTCCCTAACCCTCATCCGACCTGGATTGAAGTAAAGTGAAAGCGAAGGCGAGCGCACAGCGTCGGCCACAAACTCTGCTCTGAGGCAGCGCGAAAACAAAAGTCCTCGAGGCATCCCTACAACTCCCGGCTTTTCTGTTCCTTCCGCTCTCCCCCTTCGAGTTCGCCGGACACGCTCAAAAAGCTGTCGTAATATGTATAGGATATTAAACAGTAGAGCATCTACAGCAATCGGCAAAATTTCGTTTCAAACGCCTTCCGCTATGATGGGAACAAGTTCTGAGGTCTGCTGCAAAAGAAAAAAAAAGGTAATTGGAAAGGGGCAAACAGATGAATGATAAAAAGGAAAACTTTGAGTTGACAGTGAGTGTTTTAGGACAAGGAATGAAGAAAAAAAATGAGTTGTTTTTAGGTCAGAGGGTTAATAAACAAATGAAAAACGAAATGGTATCAGAGTGTGACATCCAAGACTAGGCTGACGTCCTGGACATTGGACCCTGCCAGATCTTCCAAGACGGGTATCAAATCGAGGAGTTCGTTATCGTGTGCATCCGAGAACCAACTGCTGATCGGTACGGCATGTTGAGGGTGGAAAATATAAGATGTGGGTGAGTTGTCGATGATAATTGTGTCCTTGAGATCTCTTCCAACTTGAGACAGATCTTTGACGTAGTTGCCCTGGTGGTTGTAACAGCTCTCGCGGAAAAGTCGATGATGTACAACATTGTGGATGTCAAGCTGGTCCAGTAAGGGATCGCCATACTGTTCAAGACATGTCAGTACATGCCCCAGTCAAAAATGGGAGGCTCGGCAGGCCTTGAGATTTTACTAACCTTTGACACTGATGCAGTAAACACTACAACCTCGTAAAGCTCGCCAACGCGCTTCATGAACTGGTCCACTCCTGGACGTTTGATCACGTAAACATTGTGGTAGTTGCCTTCTATTTCGACTGGTATCGTGAAATCGGCCTGGTGAAGGATCTATATCGTGGATATGTCAGTATACATGCCGTGCTTAATGGGGTGACCACAGTGATTTCTCGATCGTACCTTGAAAGAACTATGAACAAGCGTCTCGTCGAGATCCAAAACTAAGCACTTCTTGCCCTTAAACCTGGGCTGAATAGGTGGTAGTAGATACTTTTGCTCTGGTGGCTCGGGAACAGCCGCTGGGATCATGGCATTGTCAGCGCTCGCAACTGGTTCCTCGGCTGCGTTCGAGCTGGGTATAGGTCCAGGCGGAGGCGGTGGTAGCTTTTGCTGAGGAGCTTCGACGCCTTGTTGTGCGACGGCACCTTCATCCTGCATTTCAACATCTCCGTCTCTATCCTTGGAAGGTGGTTGAGGTTGTTGGGCAGAAGACTCGGGAATTCCCGGTACCTGGGGTGGCTGGACTGTAACAGCAGGACCACCACTTCCAACCAATGGCTGCTGTTTCGACTCGCTTTCGCGCTCTCCCACCGTAGACTGGTCCTGATTTGTAGTCGCCGCAGAGACACGTTTCGTTCTTGAGGAGTCGGATGTGCTTTGAGTCGGCTGCGTCTGTTCCTTTTCGTACAAGGTCTTTGTGGGGGTCGCCTGGTCTGAGGGGGTCGCCGTCCTCCGGCTGGCAGTAGCTGGCCGGTTGGGGATCTTGTCAACCTTGTGGTTTGGAAGCGGGTGGTCACCATTCTCCAGAGCGTTGGCGCTGTCCGGGACGCCACAGCATCCGAAAAGTGCTAACAGACCGCCCTTCTTGCGTTTCTGAGATTGAGGAGACGGCGAGCTGGGCTGCGAGTTTGCCTGTGTGTTCGTTTGGCTGTTGGCAACTCCTGAGTGGTTGCTCGACGCGCTTCCTCTCCGCCTGCGACCAAACTGGCTTCCCTTTGACTCCTTTGAATGCCCGTCCACGCTGTCCCGGGATTCGCCGGCCGCCGCTCCACCGAGCCCGGTCGATGTGGATGAGGGCTGCATCCTTTGCGACGATGACCTAGATGGTACGTTCAAGAGTCCACGACCCTTCCTTGCGCTTCCGCCGTCCTCGGGAGCGAGCGTCTCCTTTTCCTTTGAGCCGTGTGCCGTCGAATGTGCTTGTACGTCGGCGTCGCGAGACATGATTGGTCCTAGAGACGTCGATGACATGTTAGAGGCCGTCCGAACGTCATGTAAATCTTGTCGGTAACGAGTGACTGTTGGGCTGAAGCCAAATGTTGACTGTCCTCAGAGTCGGGTTGCAGGTTGCAGCAAGGCCGACTTGCAGCTGCGCGCGGACGTCTGGCTAAGTGTCACGGAGCGAGCGCACACATATTGGAAGCGAAGGCGGGAAGCTAGCGATCCAAAGACTTGACCCTGACATTCACAGGCGCGTCTTTGTAATGCACCACGACGCGCACCCTTGAATTCACTCACCTCAGATGTAAAGAAAAAGGCTCAAGAGACCGCTAGGACCCAAGGAGCCAGGAAAAGAAAAGAAGAAAAAAAAAAAAGAAAACAAAAAAAAAAGGGGGAATTGCGAGCCGCTCGCACCCTGTTGTCGACTACTCCCGTACCTTTTTGGCAGGTAGCTGGGGTGTCGCAGGCCTCGAAACGTAACAATCGGCAGCTCGCAAAGTCGACGAAGAAGAAAAGACTCGGGAGCGAGTTCTGCAGCTCGAAACGACGCACGATATGGACGTGTGGGCGATGGGCTGCAGTCAGGTTGTGCTGTTGAGAGATTGGCAAAAGGAGATTGGGTGGAGAATTGAAAGTCGATTCGAGACCTCGGACGGGGATCACAGACAGGCAGGTTGGGGGCTAGTTGGCTCAGCACCTGTCTCTGTAGTGGCTGACGCACGGGAAGAGGAGAGAGGGGGGGCCGGCGGGAGGGATTTGCGATGCCAAAATTGAAATACTGATTCTAAAAAAGAGCAGTACAAAACGGGCGGGGGAGAAAAAAAAAAAAAAAAAAACATAAAACAAAAATTCAATTGTAGAATGGTAGGGTATCCCGTTGGATGAAAATTGGAAGAGGAGAAGGCTGAAGATTCTGTGCTGGCCGGCTGCTGAATTGCGAGAGCTCAGGATTGACAAGCGAGATGATGCCGCACTCGACTTTATTTGTTAAGCCCAGGGAACCAGGACACAACAGGAGAAGGGGCCCTGCACTGGGGATTCTCACTTTGCGGTCTGGGGTTGGATGGAATCGAATCCATCAAATCTATGGTGTGAGTGGGTTTTGCAGTGAAATTAATTTAGCTGTGCTAATCTGGGTAGGTAGGAGTAGGTACCCCCCCAAGCTGACGGCTGGCTGGGCAAGCAGCTGGAGGTGACGAGGTAACTGCTGTTAGTACACCCCGCTCAATCAACATGGTAGGACCTAACGAAAACGACGCGGCATGAGGAACCAACGTTCTTGATTGATTGATGCTCCCCTCCTCCGAACGACGACTTGCAACGATGACCCTACTGTACAGAAAATCCGGCCCGTCGCCGCTGTGAGCCCCGACAAAGTGCCCACCACCCACCAGGCACCCACGATGCCGTACTTTCGTCCTTCACCTTGCTTGCATACATACAGTACAGTGCGTTGAAGGTGGTCCTTTTACATTAACCTACCCGAGGGACTTTTTCCTCATTCTCCTTTGTCAACTCACCCAAATGAGGGTTGCATCGACACAACTGGACCGTGCTCGTGCGCTCATTTTGGGTCTAGACTGGATCATCCACGTAACTGAAAAAACAAGCTTGGTTCGCCGTTTTTTCACCTTTGTGCAAGCCGGTCCCTAGTCACGGCGCCTGCCAAAATCATCACCAAACCTAGACTCCACTCATCTCTATCCGGCCCCACTGGCTGGCTGTTCCCCTACGCTACGCGGCCTACGCCCAATCGCTACCTATTTGTTAGCACGGGCAATGGCGCTGGGCTTGGAGCTGTTGTAGTACGGCAGTGTCCTACCCGTAAACGGATGGCTTTCGATTGGCTTTCTTGTGGAGGGACGCCTTTTCGCTTTCATTTGTCGATCTTAGCAACGCTGCAAACTTGGGGGCGGAGAAACCCGTCGACGAACAAGACATCATCATCATTCAACATCCGAGCATTCATAACTTCATAAAGCAACAAATAACTAACCCCCAGTCCAACGATAAATATGCATATCTCCGGGCTGGCATCTACAAAAGGAGTAAGCAATACAGTACGTTGGTAAGGGGTGGGCCAGCCGAACAAGGACCGGACCTGGACTGTCAGGGGTACGAGAAAAATGTCCAGCGGCTAGGTACCAATGTGATTGAAAGGGGCCGCAGCCAATTCAGTGAGAATAAAAAGTAGAATTGGTCCATGCATGCAGTACAAAGGTGCGGGTAGGCTCCACTCCCCTTGGCATTCACTCTGCGACTCGCGTTGATTGGCGCCTTGGTCTCAAGTTTTGCCGCCGCTCGATGTCTAGACAAGGATCAGGATTCTCCAATCATTAGATGGAATGTTGCTGCACGGATCCACCTGGTTACTGACCTCCTCTTTTCTCCAAAAAAAAATTGGCAACGACTCCTCACTCTCTTGAATCACCATTGGATTGCATTCAACGCGATGATGGCTGTCCACTCTTGATCATATCTCGTCTGGCTGATTTTCATGCTTAGGGCATAATTTATCATCCAAGTGATTCCATTCATTCACCCTACCGAGGCTTCCCTCCTTTTTTTTTTTTTTTTTTTTACAGACTATTTACAATCTTCTCCCCTTCCCAAAGCCTATACAGAAAGCTCCGCAGTGGCCGCAGATGCTATGTGTTCTTTGTAGGGTGCCAACGCCTTCTCCACAGTTCCATCAGGGCCACAGTACCGCTCGACAATAGATTGTGAGCAGCCAGTGAAAAGTGCAGGGTCCAGCATTGCATCAAGCTCGGCATGCACCGGCTTGAAGTATTCGGTGTTCTTGATCCTCTCTAGCAGATCGTTGCTCTTTCCTTCCATCTTGACCGCGTGCGACGCTTGATGAGACAGTACCCTGATCTCTTCGTGGCATTCCTGTCGCGATGCGCCTTGGGCAACCATCTTCATGATGATGTTCTCGGTTGCCATGAATGGAAGCTCTTGCATAACACGGCTGCGGACTGTAGCAGGGTAGACAACCAGGCCGTCCGTCACGTTGTCGAGGGAGATCAAAATAGCATCAGCGAGCAGGAACATCTCGGGAATGTCAATGCGACGGATGGCTGAGTCGTCCAGCGTGCGCTCCATCATCTGCACCTCAAATGTCTTGGTGAAGTTGACGGACAGGGTGGAAAGTTTGCGCCCGAGACTGGTGATGCGCTCGCTGCGCATTGGGTTCCTCTGCAGACAGCTATGTTAACACTGCTCCCATCGGCGAAAGTATGCATACGGGCAGATAGGCTTACCTTGTACGCCATTGCTGACGATCCGATCTGGCCCGCCTCGAAAGGCTCCTCAATCTCCTTCCAGTTGGCCAGATGCCTGATGTCCAGGCTGATGCGCTCGGCTGTGGCGCCAAAAGCAGAAAGCGCGTTTGCGACACGCAGGTCGACCTTTCGGGTGTAAGTCTGCGTGGAGATGTCATAGACACCCTGGAAGCCCAGCTTCTTGCACAATATGTCATTGAGCTTATTTACTTTAACCTCATCCCCCTGGAAGAGCTCCATGAAGGATGCTTTGGTTCCAGTCGTTCCCTGGATACCGCGCAACTTGAGGGCGGAAAGAACGTGCTCTATATCCTCCAGATCCATTGCCAGCTCTTGGATCCATTGGCACACCCGCTTGCCGACTGTGATGAGCTGGGCTGGCTGGAGGTGAGTATAGCCGAGTGTCGGGAGGTCCTTGTACTTGAGGGCGAACTTTTGGAGATTGCTGATGACCTTGGCCAACTTGGGCAGAAGCAGCTCAAGGCCCTTCTTGATGAAGATGAGCTCCGCGTTGTCAGTCACATAGCACGATGTGGCACCCAGATGGATGATACCGGCCGCCCCCGGGGCCTCCTTTCCGTATGCGTGTACGGCAGCCATAACATCATGGCGACGGATCTTCTCCTCGGCCTTGATCACCTCAAAGGCCTCGTCTGTTACATGGGCATGTGCCTTAAGCTCATCAATCTTTTCCTGGGTAACTTGGGGCAGGCCAAGTTCGTGTTCAGCCTCGGCGAGATGAATCCAGAGTTGCCGCCAGGTGTTGTTGCGGCTTCGAGGGGAGAACAGTGTCAGCATCTCCCGACTGGCGTATCTCATACCCAGCGGGGTTTGGTAGCTATCATAGTCAGGCATTTTGTCTGGTAGAGAGTGTTCGGTTGCGACAATAGACAAGTGGAATTGAGGGCAAGGAAATGAAGACTCGAAGCCTCAAATAGAATGAATGTATCCTTGTGGTATTAAACCAGAAATGAAGTCAAACTCTATGACTAAGTATCAATAAGTCTTGGACCATATGGTAGACAAAAAGCAATCCTCACTCGATGCAAATCAAGGCGCATGCAGGAGGGTTGACTATTTTTCTGCCGTTCACTTTTTGGCGGGGGAGGGGGCTATGATAGTCGCAAGGGACTTTTTCAGCCGGGCGGTGAAATCGCATTTCCAAAGTGGGTCTGGGATTAAGTGGGTATACTCCATTGCGCCGAATTAATCGAGCGACCCAAGGGCCGTAGACAAGGTACGTACCAAGGGGTAGATAGGTTCAATCGTGTCCTCAATTCTGCGGATTAATTGATCAATCCCATCGACGGCAAGTTACGCGACATCCTTTCAAGGCCCTCATCTCAACAAACTTCCATACCACTCCGCCGTTGCACTGGTTGTTCGCTTCTTGACATTCTCTCAATTTAATTTCTCCTCCCACACATCAATCAAAATGGTTAGTCAAGCTTGATCTTGTGCTGTTACGGCAAAGGTGCCAACAGTAATGACCGCCGGCACCCCGTGTAAAAAATAAAATAAAATAAAACCATTTGTGGCGACAGTCTGCTAACGCACTCATTTTGCATTCTAGTCTTCTCCCAGGGCCTCCTCACCGGCCAACGGCCCGGCCGCCGCGACTGGCGCCAGCGTCAACCGTCCCTCGTCGCCGACGCCTCCCGGTGGTGCCCGCACCGCCATCCGCCGCAGGGCGGCCGCCGACCAGAAGGAGAAGATCGCCAATGCCCGGCCAAGCAGCACCCGCGCCGCCGGCGCTGGTGGCAGCAGCAGCACGATGCTGAGTACGTTCATATCCCATGGGGCCGTGGTGGCTGTCGCGCAGCAGGCGCGTCCGAGGATGAGGATGATGTGGGAAATTATACGGATAACAGAAGTGCTGACTGGGCTTTTGCAATCCAAAAACAGGGCTCTACACCGACGAGTCGCCCGGTCTGAAGGTCGACCCTGTCGTTGTTCTCGTGCTTTCTCTCGTCTTCATTTTCAGCGTTGTTGCTCTTCACAGTAAGACTTCCATGGACAGACATGATTATTCTAAGCTGCGCTTGGGGGGCTTTACTAATCTATGATCCTTCTCACCATCTCCAGTTATCGCCAAGATCACGCGCAAGTTCTCTAGCTAGAGAATTAAGTAATTTTGATTGGTAGTTTGGGGGCGGAGTTTAGAAACGCAATGGTTGGGTTTCGTAGCGAGGCCGCGTGGGCTTACGTCTAGGCACGCGCCAAGGGCATCGTGATGGTTTACTGACAGTACCAATGACGAAGGCGTTTTGTAACGCCAGGCATGTCGGCCAGAATAATCGTTTCCATGTTACATTGCTGGATGACGGTGGCAGGCAGTGAGAGAAATGGTTCATCTCATGGCTTGCATTTTTTGGGCATCAGCTGCGGTAACTCGATCTGGTCTTGTTTAGGGTCCTTTTTTTTCCGGCGAAATTATTATGTACAAAATACTTGGTCTACATGAGCGTCTTATTTGGGCGGGAACAGGCTTAGTAGGAGTGGATATTCATGATGTGAACCGTCTGCCTCTTTTTAGCACGTGAGCAGCTCCAGTTGCTTGAAGTGAATTCCTTGCCTACCTAGTCGAGTGGTCTGGCTCATGCCTACCTATATCTCTAGATAAATAAGGTATATTTAAGGTAGCACACCTATGTGTCAAGGTGTCGAATATAGCTCGAGTAAGCGACCCCCTCCAAATGCAGTGCTGCAAGGTGCGGAAAAGGGCGGCCACCCGTTTTGTACTGGCCTGGTCACCAGTTGGCTTGGGTTCACTATTCGTTGGAGAAGCGCTGTGTGGCTACTAGTGCCCACCCCACGTTGTGGGGATAGCCACAGCCACAGCCAACTACAGTTCAGTTCTGTATGTACTGTACTGATACGTGCGAACAAGCAAAGAAATCCATATGCACAAGGCGACCCTGACACCTCACAGATTGTCAAGTCCCTGATTTGCCAGAAAAAGCCATAATTTGCGTCATCGCTTCGTTTGAGTAAATAAAGCCTACCTACCCACCATGGCTTGCAGGCATCCAATGTTTGACAAAAGACCCTTGAAATCATGGGATGAACATATCTCACATTCATTTGTCTCAGTACATAATTGTTCGTATTATCAATACCCTCATTAGCAACATGTTGGGAACGAAAACAGTGACGTTGTTCTAGTTGCGCATCTAACTAGTCATCGTGAGCACTGCCACAAAAAGTGCGCGTCGTCATTGATACCTATTGGTCCCTGATCACTGTCGCCAAGGACTCCTAACGACTCCCTCCCTTCGCGCATAAACCCACCAAGACCGGGTACGATAGTTGCCCAAAATTGGGTATAAGGATACTGCTAGTCTTGCCTTGGGGGGCCGTGTTCTGTTTTTGACTGCAGTAGCATGCGTTTCGATTTAGTACACTCTCGACTAGCCTACCTTGTTATCTACTAGGTAGTTGTCGCTTTTACGTTACCAGGGAGTGCGCAGTTCATCATGTCTCTCCAAGAGGGTAAAAAGTCACCCTCACATCAGAGAAATGGAGATGCTTCGCCGAGCAATGGAACGCGGCTGGTTGATGTTGGGGACTCTGCAGCCATGGATGCTCCTCCCGCGTATAGCGAACATCATGATCAGTTCCAGTTGAGCCAGGCTGGGTTTGCTGCAGGCGCTGCTGTGACCGGTAAATGATTTTTATTTATTTTTATTTTTTTTATATCCATGACTCTCTGCAAGATGATAGGGCTGTCACCGGTGCTCCGTCGGAGAGTTTTGTGGCTAATCAGCCCACGCTCTGGGTCGTTCCAACTCCAGACGATGGTCGGGTCAATATCAACATCAATCAGACGAGCTCCAGATTTACAGATCTGCTCATCCCTGCCTTGAGAACCCAGACTCTACCTCAGGAAAAGATCACGGACCTCCCACCTTCATACATTCCTCCAAGTTTGGGCGGTCTACCTGGCCAAGCCCCACCACCAAAGCTCAATGTAGTTGTGCAGATCGTCGGCTCTCGAGGCGACGTGCAGCCGTTTGTGGCCCTGGGAAAGGTTCTCAAGGACACCTACGGCCACCGTGTGCGTATAGCCACGCATCCTACCTTCAAGAGCTTCGTCGAGGAGAATGGCCTCGAATTTTTCAGCATCGGCGGCGACCCGGCTGAGCTGATGGCCTTCATGGTCAAGCATCCCGGGCTGATGGTGCCCTTTGAGGCCATCAAGGACGGTGAAGTCAAAAAGCGCAGGATGGGAATCGAGGAGATATTGCTCGGCTGCTGGCGCTCCTGCATCGAGGCTGGGGACGGCTCTGGACCACCGCCACAAATGCATAAACCGAATGAGCCCCTGGATGAGAGGTTCTTTGTTGGGTCTCAGGGGCAAAAACCGTTTGTTGCTGATGCCATCATTGCGAACCCTCCCAGTTTTGCACATATTCACATTGCCGAGAAGCTGGGAATTCCCTTGCATATGATGTTCACGTATGTACTAGTTCTGACCCGTTATCGCTCACTTCCTCTATCTCCAACGACACCATTTTTCTTCAACAAAAAGCATGCAAGGAGCTAACAGTAATTCAGGATGCCTTGGTCACCTACCAAAGCCTTCCCTCACCCTTTGGCCAATATTCAGTCCAGTAATGCCACCGAGGTCATGACCAACTATGTTTCCTACACTCTGGTTGAAATGATGACTTGGCAGGGACTAGGTGATGTCATCAACAGGTTTCGCCTGAAAACTTTGGATCTGGAACCCCTTTCACTGATATGGGCACCTGGACTTCTTGCGAGGTTGAGAATACCAACTACGTATTGCTGGTAAGTATATGTCGCCCCTTTGTACGTCGCGGCATCCGATATAACAAAGCCGGCTGACTATTTCACCTACAGGTCCCCTGCCCTGATTCCTAAGCCAAATGACTGGAACCCTGAAATCTCCATTTCTGGCTTCTACTTCCTCAATCTCGCGTCCTCTTATACGCCTGAGCCCGACCTGGCTGCCTTCTTGGCGGATGGACCCCCTCCTGTTTACATAGGGTTTGGATCCATCGTGGTGGACGACCCTAATGCCTTGACAAAGATGATATTCGAAGCTGTAACAAAGACTGGCGTCAGGGCTTTGGTATCAAAAGGGTGGGGTGGTATTGGCGCCGATTCCATTGGCATTCCCGATGGTGTTTTTATGCTGGGGAACTGCCCGCATGACTGGCTCTTCCAGCATGTCTCGTGCGTGGTGCACCATGGTGGTGCTGGTAAGCAAACGGACACAGACCATTTCATTCAAAATATCAAGCAACAAAATAATTAACAGTTGGACATTTTAGGAACAACCGCGGCTGGTATTAAGCTGGGCAAGCCCACCGTTGTGGTTCCCTTCTTCGGAGATCAACCATTCTGGGGCTCGATGATTGCAAGAGCTGGGGCCGGCCCTGAGCCAGTTCCTTACAAGAAGTTGGATGCCGAATCACTGGCTGCTGCTATTCGCAAAGCATTGGAGCCTGCTACACTCGCCAAAGCCAAGGAGCTCGGTGAAAAGATTCGAGAAGAGCAAGGCTGTGATGTTGGTGGCAAGAGCTTCCACGATTTTCTGGATACTGACAACCTGAGATGTTCACTGGCGCCTAGTCGTGTCGCTGTGTGGAGGGTTCGTCGATCAAAAGTCAAACTGAGCGCACTTGCTGCTGCTGTCCTTTTGGAGAAGAACATCATCGAGCAGTCTGATTTGAAGCTGTGAGTCTAAGCCTACAAAAGTCTCAAGCTGAAATAGTTGCCACTAACACTTGTAACATCAGATATCGCGCCAAGGAGTACACCACCGAGGGTCAACCGTGGGATCCCATTTCAGCGGTTACTGCTGCTCTTATTGGAGACGTCGGCACCATTGCAATGACCATCTCAGATGTACCTCGGGAGTTGTTCAAGAGCAGAAAAAAGGGTCCTAGCACACCCGGAACACCGTCTGCAGAGGGTAAACCACAGGCCGACGCTGCTTCCATTGCAACACCTACAACAGCTGTTGCCAGCTCGGCATCCACAAGCGCCGTCTCTATTCCAAACCTCACCTTGAGTGGTCCGGAGTATGAGAAAGGAAGTACTTCCGAAGAGAATATCAGTGGTTCGGGTGCAGTGTCCCCTGGCTCACCACAACCCCCGACACCAGCTCGTACCCCTGAAGGTCAACACCAAAACAACCATGGTCAGGAGTCCAACGGCACGAGGAGTCAGTCTCCAGGTGTGACGGTGCAGACAGCCATCGATACAGGCAAGGGTGTGGTGCGGATTGTTGACGCCGGCTTCAAGACACCGATGAACTTCTGTCTTGGTCTAGCCCGTGGCTTCAGAAATGCCCCTAGACTCTACAATGATGACAGTGTTCGCGCACCCGAGAGAGTGACCGACCTGAGCTCCGGGTTGAAAGTCGCTGGCAAGGAGTTTGGTCTCGGATTGTACGACGGCATCTCTGGCCTCATCACTCAGCCCCTGAAGGGAGCCCAGAAAGAGGGTGGTGTCGGCGCTATCAAGGGGTTTGGCAAGGGAATCGGGGGTATTGTCCTTAAGCCGGCGGCAGCTTTCTGGTCGATACCGGCCTACACAATGCAGGGCGTCAATGCGGAGATCCGTACAATGTGGAGCAAGAGCTGGCAGAACTACATCATTGCATCCAGACTTGCGCAAGGCCGACAAGATCTCACTGATTGTTCATACCAAGAGCGTGAGGATATAACTCTTCGGTGGAATTCCAAGAACGAGGAGTTGAAGGGCTATTTTCAACTCAAGCACAAGTCCAGAGATTCACAAAAAGGAGCTCGATCGCCTTCGGCAATAGGTCCGGCCTCACCGGGTATTGTTTCAAGCTCGTCCGTGCCCCCAACTGCTGGACCTTCTACTCTGGCAGAGCCCCCAAAGACAGGTTTCTGGCACACTCGTAAATTGTCCTTTGAGAAGCGCAAGCAGCTCCATGCTCAAAAAGAAGCGTGGAAAAGGGGACAGGCTGGGGGAGCGGGTGGTTCCTCGGCTGCTCCGCCGCCGCAGGCTAATTTCGAAGATGAGGAGCTGGAGCGCGCCATTCGTGAGTCTGTAAAACAGACATCCAATGGAGACCCTGAAGAAGATGTCCGGATCGAGCAGGCAATCCGTCAAAGTGTTAGTGAGATGCACAGACCCGAAAATAACAGCGGGAAGGCCAGCCTAAGGTATCCCGAGCCGGCGGCGACGGCAGTAGGTGCCCAGTCCTCAGACGACATAAGTGACGAGCAGTACCAGGCTTTGATTGAAGAAGCCGTAAGGCAGAGTCTACAAAGCCACAACAAAGCAGGTGATTACCGCAACAAGGCCATTGATGACGGCGAAGACGATGATGAGCAGCTTCGACTTGCTATCAAGCAATCGATTGAACATGGGCAAACCGCGTCCTACGGAGGAGGCGAAACGGACCAAGATCTCAAGCGAGCTCTGTACGAGTCCGAAGCTGCACATTGGGAGCAACAGCGCCGAGACGAGGCTGCCAGGACCGAGGAAGAGGTGGTGTTGGAGTACATCAAGAAACAGAGCCTGGCGGAAGGGGAATATGCGCGCAAGGGCAAGGGTCCAGCTGCTGCTGCTGCTTCGGTGACCAGGGAGGATGAGGAGCACGATGAGGACTTGAAGAGGGCGTTGGAGGAAAGTCTAAAGATGAGTTCCGGACGGCCGGGTGGTTCCTCAGGGCAGTAAGTGGAGGGAAGGTATAGGGACGAATACGCAGCACTTTGCCAGTACATGACTAGAGAACGGGTGGAACATAATCACATTAAAGATGCGAACAAGATTATTCTTTCTATTAGCTCAAAAATATTTACCTATGATTTATCTTCAATATTGCAGTGAAGTGGGTTTGCTACTGCACAACAAGTAACATGGGCGCAAGCATTTGAGTCGATCCCAGTTTGGAAGTGACCCGGGTCATATCGCAACCTCGGCCTCTACTTCATACGCAGCATCATCTTCCTCATGTTCACCGCTGTCTATACCTTCTCGACGTATCTTCTTTGCGCCCATCCTGTAGATGACCAAACTGTTCAGATGAATATCTTCAGCCCAGACGTAGTCTTCAAACCTCTCCAAGATGCCCGTGGCATCTATAGTCACCTTGTCCTTTCCGAAACGCTTCCCACCACCCCCACCGCCGCCTCTCCTCGAAGACCGCTGCCCGCCCTTGGCGTATATAGTGTTGACCACAGTGGCATGCAGCTTCAGCGGCCGGATTTCAGCCACCATCAAGCCGGCGTCCTTGAACACTGCCGCGACGCGCTCACAGAACGACTGGAGGATGTTTGGCGACGCTGCCGGCTGGGATACCAGCGTCGGCTGCGCATAGAGCACGGTGGCCTTGGAGGTGTCCTTTTGCATCGTGCACAAGCCACGCAGCGATATCGTCAGGCCGCCGCCGTCACCGCCCAGGAGTCCCTCGCCTCCCTTCCCTGCAGCCTCGGCCAGCACCTCGCGCGGCTTCATGGTCCTCAACAGCGCCACGGCCCTGGCCAAATCACCACCACCGCCGTTGTTCCCGCCGAGCGCCATGACGCCCAGCGTCAGGTGCAGAGTGCCCGGCGGCCGCACGGCGTCCGGTGGGACCCCATACCCCGTGGTGACTTCGTCTCGGAAGGCGGTCAGGGCCCGGGACAGCTGGATGCGCGCTGGGGATGTTGGCGACGAGGGCACGAGGGGGATAGCCAGGAAGTGGGTGAGGACGGGTCTGGCGTTTGCGGAGCCGCTCGCCGCCATACTGTAAGGTCCTTTTTATAGGCTGTTATTTGTGTTCAATGTTTCTTTTTTTTTTTTTTTTTTTTTTGGTCCAGTACAAGTTCAGTGACGTTATTGATCCAATTTTTCTGAAGATGTGAAGAACGTATTTGAATATCCAGTGGCAAATTTGCTGGCTGTAGTTGACAAATTAGTATTCATGATGCAGTGTAGCTTGGGTACGGTTGGTTATTCGAGTCGTGAAACGGTGTGATTTGGCAGCGTTGCCATAAAAACTGGAGAGGATGGTCACAGAAAAATTGAAGCCACAAAATCTCTATTTTCTTTCACATGTTGTCTAGTGACTCTCATCCCAAGGTGAGAAACAACCGTATTGTGAGAAACCTTTAGAGGGGAATTTAGTATTGATTTTATCAGCAAATCTCTTAAAAATGAATTATCAACGTTCTTGGCGAAAGGAGAGACTAGAATAGCTTTACTATAGTAGACACCGAAAGACAGGTATTAGGAGCTCGGCCAAATTGGGAGAGCGATATCACCATGAATCAGACCACCTGCCTCTGAGAAGGTAAGCTGCCAAGAATTTAGGCTCGAAGCTGTCATGCCGATGCCAGTAAGATTTCGTTTCTATTTTCACATGAGGGATCCTCGTCTATGGTTGCAATAGGTATAACCTATACTATGGTATGCAAATGCATCTTAAGTATATCTGGGCCCCACCACGAAAAAAAAAAAAATCTTTTAACCAAGCTTGAGCCATAGCGTTCGGAGTACTATCGTGTTTGGGGTAAAAATACCGCCCTCTGCACGGCACAATCAATTAGCCGCTCGTAAAGGGATGTGGCTTAGTGGATACATTCTTGATACTTTTTACTCCGTAGTTGACGGGAAAGCCGTGCCGGGAGCCCTGGTCGAGTAACAGGGAGGAAAAAATCTTCGTCGGATTATCATACTACAAGCTTTATGCAGTATCTGTGTGTCTGTGGCTGTAATGTCCATAATTAGGTTTTCTCATGAGATATTGCTACAACTCCCAGTTACTAACAATGCCTCTTCTCCTTTTTCTTTTCTGAAAACTCGAACACATGAGCCAAAATACCTACATGAAAAAGTACATCAATACCATCCATGTGGCACAGCACCTCAGATAAGCAACGGGTGGCAATGCAATGACATACATCGAATTAGAGTACCGCTAGTGTTCGCGAGGGGCAAATGCAAACGGCCAAACCAAAGAGCAACAGGGATCTAAACCTGTACCGTGAGTCACTTTTCCCCCGCGACAAGGGGGGCGGTCTTAACAACCGCGGGACGACGAGATCCTCCAAATCTTGCGACGTCAATGTCTGCAGGAGGTGTCCGCTTGGTGCCCAATGCTACACTAGAGTCTTGGCTTCTACGACACGTAGTGGCCCCGCGCTGCCTAGAGCTTTTCCCATAGTGACTTGATCATAGTAAACGCGTTCTGATGAGAAGGAGAGAGGGCAAGCTGTCATCGAGAGGCCGTAGTAAGAAAATACAATGACCTTGTAGCTGTTTGTGAGCAAGAACTTCAAGAAAAAAAAACTCAATCATCCTCTACACTAAAAGTCTAGTTAATTATGAAGTTACTCGAAGGGGGAAGCTTGAAAGTGACCAGCCCTCCAGGGCCGGACCTGAATCTAGGCTCATCTCAAGGTGAGATGGAACACTTCCATGCGCGGTTGCTATCGGCCAATGCGAGGGAGGAGGGGCAGACAGTTTCGTTGCCACAGAAAAAAAAAATCTTTTTTTCTTTTGTTTTGCGCAAGGCGGGCAAGGTGGGGCAGTCTGTGGCCAACGTGAATGGAGGGGTAAAAAAAAAAGAGGGAGCCATCTGCGGGGCACCGTCGATGTATATCTTTTCATCCTCCGCGCAAAAGTTTGCACTACGAACCCTTTCTCTTCCCTTTCTCGATCCTCGTCTTTGCATACCTGAAATCATCCGCATTTCAACCTGCAACTTTTAAACACACACATCACCATCAAAAAGAGAGCATCAATCCGCCAAAATGGGTAACAAGGAGAAGAGCCACCTTAACGTAAGTCCCATCCTCGTCGTCTACTAGATTCACGAGCGTCAGCAACCCCAATGAACCTCGCCATGAATCCATTCGGATCATGGCAAGATTCCTTGGGAAAGCGAGCTCAAAGAATCACGAACACAGGCAACAACAAGAGCTAGCTGCTAACAAGAATCCTCTGATAACAGGTCGTCGTCATCGGGTTCGTTCCCTCGAATATCCTTTCGCCCTCGTCCTCGCGTCGTGGGCATCATGATGGAACACAGCTAACATACAGATAACAGACACGTCGACTCCGGAAAGTCCACGACTGTAAGCAATCTACAATCTGTTCACTTTGAGATTTGGCAGATGAACCTCGAGTCACTGCCACAAAAATGCAAACAGTTGCTAACATCACCTTCTATAGACCGGTCACTTGATCTACAAGCTGAAGGGTATTGACCAGCGTACGATCGAGAAGTACGAGAAGGTAAGCATTATCCTTTTCCCTCTATTCAATTGCTCTACACATCCCAATGCGCACATAAAACCCGCGTTTTTTTCTTTCTTCGCGGCGCATACTTTTTTTTCAGCCTGCCCCTCACTCAACTCACTTTAGTGGGGGATTGAGGGTCTCACTTTTTCAACCCTTGCCCTTTTCGTCATACACACAAAATTTCCAATAGTGGCCCGAGCGCCACCACTTACAAGATTGACCTTCTGAACTGCTGCTAACAACCTCACAGGAAGCCGCCGAGTTGGGCAAGGGTTCCTTCAAGTATGCCTGGGTTCTTGACAAGCTCAAGGCCGAGCGTGAGCGCGGTATCACCATCGACATTGCTCTGTGGAAGTTCGAGACCGCCAAGTACCAGGTCACCGTCATTGGTATGTCTTGCATAAGGGCTGCTGCACATGCCCCTCCCCCCACCTGCAAATGCACTACCCCTGTGCACGACAAGGCCCCTTGCTAACAACGCAACCATGCAGACGCCCCCGGTCACCGTGATTTCATCAAGAACATGATTACTGGTACTTCGCAGGCCGACTGCGCCATTCTGGTCATCGGTGCCGGTACCGGTGAGTTCGAGGCTGGTATCTCCAAGGATGGCCAGACCCGTGAGCACGCTCTGCTCGCTTTCACCCTCGGTGTTAGGCAGCTCATCGTTGCCGTCAACAAGATGGACACTGCCAAGTGGGCCCAGTCCCGTTACGACGAGATTGTCAAGGAGACCTCCAACTTCTTGAAGAAGATTGGTTTCAACCCTGACTCCGTCCCCTTCGTCCCCATCTCCGGCTTCAACGGTGACCACATGATCTCGGAGTCCGCCGACATCAAGGCCAACATCAGCCCCAACGCTCCCTGGTACAAGGGCTGGACCAAGACCGTCAACAAGGACGGCAAGAAGGAGAAGGTCATCGGTGGTGCTTCGCTCCAGGACGCCATTGACGACGTCACCCCTCCCACCCGTCCCACCGACAAGCCCCTCCGTCTTCCCCTCCAGGATGTCTACAAGATCGGTGGTATCGGCACAGTCCCCGTCGGCCGTATCGAGACTGGTATCCTCAAGCCCGGTATGGTCGTTACCTTCGCCCCCGCCAACGTCACCACTGAAGTCAAGTCCGTGGAGATGCACCACCAGCAGCTCCCCGAGGGTGTCCCCGGTGACAACGTTGGTTTCAACGTCAAGAACGTGTCCGTCAAGGACATTCGCCGTGGTAACGTCGCTGGTGACAGCAAGAACGACCCTCCTATGGGCTGCGCTTCGTTCAACGCTCAGGTCATCATCCTGAACCACCCCGGCCAGGTCGGTGCTGGTTACGCCCCCGTTCTGGACTGCCACACTGCCCACATCGCCTGCAAGTTCTCTGAGATCCTTGAGAAGCTTGACCGCCGTACCGGCAAGTCCATCGAGTCCAACCCCAAGTTCATCAAGTCGGGTGACGCTGCCATCGTCAAGATGATTCCGTCCAAGCCCATGTGTGTTGAGACTTTCTCCGAGTACCCTCCCCTTGGTCGTTTCGCCGTCCGTGACATGCGTCAGACCGTCGCTGTCGGTGTCATCAAGAGCGTCGACAAGAGCCAGGGCACCCAGGGCAAGGTATGTTATCTTTCTTTCCTCTTATTCCTCATCATCAGAGTTTATCTAATACATTGTTACCACAGGTCACCAAGTCCGCTGCCAAGGCCGCCAAGAAATAAGCTGCTCAACCAACAGCAACATTTAATGTCGAGCCACGACAAGCACGAAGCATGTCGTAGCATTTTGAGCACTTCCTCGTTCGCAACGAGGTTCCGGTCAATTTTGCTTTATCACAAAAGAGTACTCGGTTTTTATTGGGGCACATGATGAAATGACGGTTTGGGATTTCGTAAATCAAAAAAATTCTTGACATGTGCTTTAGTCTACATAGAGTCCTCAGAAAGTGATCTCGGCGTTTGGTCATGACTTAAACGAACTTTCTTATTTTCTACTCGACGTCTCAATTTGTGCCCTTGGTAGCCTGTGATTTGAGATTTGTGGGTGAACAGGTCCATTATGCACCTGTACGTGTGTAGGGTACGCTATGGTGAATCTGACGGACCTTGTCAGCAGTAAGTATGAAAAATCGATCTTCTTTACCTAAGCAATGCATCAGGTATATGACGCCAAGCCTAATATGCATCGTCACGGGCAAGACGTAACTTGTCATAGCTGTTAGTGACATGTTGGAAATTTATTTGCAATTTTGGAGTGGCTACGACTAAATATTTCTGACCATCTGCAGGCAATGTTCAAGCGAAACAATCGGCATGTGAGGCCACCGAAGCTGGAAATGTCTTTTCTGCCAGCTTCCGTTTACTTGGGCAATATCCATATGCCCTCGCCATGGTGGCTTTGTGCGCGGAGTATGGCCAAATCTTGAGCAGACTGTGCGATTTCCGCGGCCAATATTCCAGTACTTGGTAGTAGGTGTGTATGAGAAGGGAGAAAGAAAAGTTTCAAGAAGAAACAATGCACCAAGACCTATCCGATCTCGTTTGTTTGCGTGTACAGGGGCAGGTTGCTTTTTTTTGCCACTACTCGAGATCCTGGACCGACCCCGATATAGAATGCCTCTTCAGCCAAGACTTGCAAGGGTACAGGTGACCGAACCCCCTATGGCAATGTTTTGTTCGGTCGGAGGGGATTCCTTCTGGGGCCTGAGCAACATCAGTCCACTTGGGCGCCAGAGTCATTTTGCATTGGTAAATGGAGGAAGACGATCGACGGAGATGAGATAGCAAGAACATGAGAAAAAAACCAGTGGTTAGTTGTGTAAGCAGTCCCCGACTGCTACGAAGGATTTGGTTGTCATATTGCTTGCTCTTATACACTGATCGATCGATTCTCGGGGAATAATATTTCGAGTTGCCTAGTTGGGTATCTAAGCTATTCAGTCGGCCGGGTACATGGGCGCTAATGGGGAAAATAAGAAGCAAAAACCATCGTGGGCCACAGCAGGCCAGCAGGCGACACACTAAACGAATCCGTTTTCTTTTTTTTCTTCTCCTTCCCCACCTGAAATTGTATCGCGTCCCAGAAACAGAGGCAAATCCCGGGCCGAGCTTCAGAACTGCCGAGACTGATCAGATGCTGACGACGGCTCCTTTCACAAGTAAAGGGTCGGATATGCAGATTAAAACTTTCCTAGGGCTGGTCGGCGCGACAGTGGCTTGCATGTGCACGGTCTTGACACCAAAGCAAGCAAGCAAGCAGTAGCAGAAGACACATGAAGAGAGAGAGAGAGAAAAAAACAGACAGAAAGCGGAGGTGCGAAAACGCGCAATTGTTTCTGCAAACAGACGTCAGCGTAATGAGAGCCGCATACCATGGGATATGGTAACCAGGATAAAGGGTTCCGGGTTGAAGGGTGACCATCCAATGTTGCCAAGAATATCTCGGGCCTCTTTTTTTTCGTATACCCTGAGAAAGACGAAAGAAAAGACAAGACAATGGAGGACAGACTTGCCCAAGTTGGCTAACAAGACAGATGGAAAGTGGATCAAGGAGTCCACTATACACGTGACACCCCTCGGATCACCCTCTTCACGTCCGACCCACCCCTGCGGCTCTTTGGCGGCTAACTACCTACCTAGAGGTAACTCATTGACAGGACTAGTCTAGACTAGATCTATCTGCTTCAACTGTCAACTGTGCCTTATCCGGAGCAATGACGAATTTTATGCTTACATTTTTGGTCTGTGTCGAGGCTCTGACAGTGACAAAGAAGAAGAATTAAAGATAAGAAAAACTCGGGCAGAACCATTTGCGATCACCGACATTGGAAACCCGAAACCATGGGAGGTTATCCAACAAGAAAAGAGATTACCTGGAAGAGAACTACTTGAAAAAAAACCACAGCTCACGCATCTCATCCGACCCTTTAGATGATCAGCTGTCAGGGACATACGGCTTCATAAAAGGCATGTCGAGGTGGTTTATTGGTTCGGAGACTTTGATTTGGGTTGACAAAGTTCAACACAACGCCGCTCTCGGGCCTTGTCCTGAAACTATGAGACAAAGATTTGACTGCATTCGTGGCTGCCTCGAGTCTCTTGTCACTGTCCCCTCCCCTCTCGAGCCAAACTTACGTCTCCTACACATGACCACGGACCCAATGTCAACGTCTCACTTCTTGGCGTGGAGGATGCCAACGTAGAGACAAGGCGCAGGTAGACAAGGAACGAACACCCTTACCGACTCTTCCCTGTCGCGTACGGAAACACATCAGCAAACACTGCATTTTTGGCAGTCATGACTACTGAAAAGGACGCGCAAGTCCGTGCCCGGCCGATGGATGCACAACAAGCCGCAGATGGGAAATACAGACTTTCCATATATGAGGCCATCGGCTCTCTGTTTCATAGCCTGCACACCCTCACTCATCCGTCTCTCTGTCAGCAACCAAGATAGCGCCGCAAATCATAAAACCCACTACACCCGAGCGCCAAGATGGCGTCCCAGTGGGATCAAAGGGCACTCAGCCGAAGCGATTCGCGGGTTCTCAACTACGACTCCAACGGCAGGGAGTCTCACATGAGCCACTACGTCGATGCTCGTGCGACCATGGACGATCATCACGACGAAGGCTTGGAGTATGACCCTGACGGCTCGGAATCATCAGTAACGTCGGAGGAGATCGACGACGACATGGGAATGGCCTCGGAGACAGAGGAGGACCCTGAAAGCGGCGGCCAGACTCCAATGACGGAGCGTGCTGCCCTCGAGCTAGAGGACCCCGATGAGGAGGACCCTCAGCTCTACACAGCATCCAGCGGGAGGGATACATCCTTGTCGGACCAGCCTATGGACTATGAGGAGGAAGAGGAAGAAGACGACGACGAGGTATTCTCATCCTCTGATGACGATCCATCAGAGGGCTCATCATCCTCTTCCAATGGCAAAGAAACCCCCGTGGACATGAACGCCGTCTCCATAATGGAGAAGAGGCTCTCTTCAGAAGGATCGCAGACGCCAGATCCAGATCAATCAAGGGATCTCGAGTCGGCCGTCGAGGACCCGCCCGAGTGGAAACCCTCCAAGGAGTTCATACTGGCCTTTTCGGCCTTGTCGGTGATCTCGCTCGGTGCGGCGTTTGACGCCACCAGTCTCTCCGTCGCCCTACCTACAATCAGTGCCCACCTGGGCGGCACGGCGCTGCAGGCCTTTTGGTCCGGGACGTCTTTCCTGCTTGCCAGCACGGTGCTGCAGCCGACCGTGGCTGGGTTGAGTAACATTTTTGGGAGGAAGAATGTGAGTGATCCCTTTATTGTGGCTGCTACCGATATGTGCGACCTGGGAGTTTTGTTGCTGACGGTGATATACATGTATTCTAGCTCATCTACATCACCCTAACCTTCTTCCTTGCCGGTTCGATAATCTCCGCGGTTGCGGGTAATTTCATGGTGCTGATTACTGGGCGGACAGTTCAGGTAAGCCTTTGAATGTCTACTAGTATTAATGTGCAGAACGATTGAACAACGACGCTGACATTGCATCTTCCCATCAGGGTGTTGGCGGTGGTGGTTTGCTTGCCATGACAGAAGTCATCATTACGGATCTGGTTCCCCTCCATGCACGAGGAACATGGTAAGTCTTTTTTTACTGCCCTCCAAACTTGATAAGCATTGGCTAACCGGCGGTGGTCATTTTCCTCTTCCTACAGGTTCTCCGTGCTTAGCGCTGTCTGGTCCGTAGGCACAGTCATCGGCCCGCTGCTGGGTGCCGGCTTTGCACAAAACGTCGAGTGGCGGTGGATCTTCTGGATCAACTTGCCCATCATAGCTTGCTCCGGAATCTTTGTCATCCTGTTCCTGAACCAGGCGCCCATCCCCGGCAACATGAAGAAGAAGCTGGCCCAGTTCGACTGGGGTGGCTCTTTGATCTTCACGGCCAGCGCAACCTCGTTCCTGTTCGGTATCACCACCGGCGGTGTGCAGTACGAATGGAGTTCGTGGCACGTCCTAGTCTCCGTCGTGGTGGGCCTGGCTGGAATCGTGCTCTTTGGGTTCTGGGAGGTCAAGGTGGCCAAGAATCCCATGATTAGCAAGGGAATCTTCAACAACGTGAGTTTACCGTTACTTCCTTCCCTGATGGACTCTTGTGTCTGAGAAAGAATCATGTTGCTAACTTGTGTTTATCATTCTCGGCCAAACAGTGGGACATGATTGTCAACTACATCATGACTGTCTTCCACGGTGCTATTCTGTGGTCCATTGTCTTTTTCTTGTGTAAGTTGGCAATACAACCCACTGCTGTCTTGCCAAATAAGCATAATTGGAACGATGGACTGACTCGAGATAACCACAACAGTGCTATACTACCAGGCCGTCAAGCTTTACACTCCCATCATCTCTGCCGTCGCGGCCCTCCCAGAGACGCTCACTGTTGCCCCGGCAGGTATAGTCGTTGGTCTTGTGGTCATGCTCACAGGGTAAGTTCTTCACTTGTCAAGTTTGAAACAATTCTCAGTATTGCGCAAGCTAACATGGTGTACTATCAACGCAGTCGCTATCGCTGGTCCATTTGGATCGGTTGGGCTCTCACAACTATCGGCAGTGGCCTGCTCGTGCTTCTTATGCCCAAGACATCGGTCGCGGGCTGGATCTGGCTCAACATCCCCGTCGGCATCGGCACAGGCATGCTCTTCCCGGCCATGGCCCTGTCGATCCAGGCGGCGTGCAAGCCGGCGCTCAACGGACAGGCGGCCGCCTTCTTCTCCTTCCTGCGCACGTTTGGTCAGGCCCTGGGAGTTGCCATCTCGGGCTCCATCTTCCAAAACGCCTTCAAGTCGCGGCTTCTCAAGACGCGCAACTACCACAACCTGGCCGACGAGTTCTCGCGAGACGCTACCATCATCGTTGAGATCATCCGGCTCATGGACGACGGTCCCTTGCGCAGGGAGCTGGTAGACGCCTACAACGGAGCCCTGCACATGATCTGGGTCGCGTGCATCGTCTTTGCCGGCTTCTGCTTCCTGCTCAGCTTGACCATCAAGGGCTACTCGCTAAACCAGGAGCACGTCACCGAGCAGGGCCTCGTGGTCAACGGGAAGGCGGTTGGGCCAACGCGTAGGGCGGAGAAGGGAAAGAATGCCGTTCCGAGGGAAGCATGAGTGAAGTAGATGTACTAGGGGGATGTTAATAGGGGGAGATTCATAGTGCATTTTGCTTGCACCACCTGTATCATGGGCCTCGGGGCTTGGATACGACCTTTTTTTTTTGCTTTTCTTTTCTCATTGTTTGGGGGAATAAGCATAACCGGAGCGGTTTTTCTTTTTTCTTTCATTTTCTTCTCATCTCATATGCTATATAGACACAAGATTAGTCACATCCTTTTGGGATATTTTGAGGAAGCTTGGCTGGTAGATAGGACATGCTATCTTTAAACGGTCAATTGCTTGTAGAGATAAATGAGTCATCAACATCATTCATTTCTATTATTCTTTTACGACCCAATGTGATTCAGCATCTTTGGCAGGGGACAGAATTCATGTCTTAGTACAACCCAATTCCGCTTTCGCGCTTGATACTCCCCTACGTCTTTTGATCGTCTGCAGCCATACGGCAAGCATGGACACGCTGGACTCCGAAACCTTTCAGACCCTTCTAGTGGCCGGCAAAAGGTCTTGGTAGAGTTCTCGTCGCCCAACATAGTCAAGGTGAGTTGGGCGCCGTAAAACCTTCTTTTCTTATCTTGCATCTTCTGGGGAAACTAATTCTGGGGAAACTAACAAGAAATTCTCTAGGAATTCCACGCCGGTCACCTGCTCAGCACCATTATCGGCGCATACATCTCCAACCTCTACGAAACCATGGGCTGGGACGTCGTCAAGATCAACTACCTGGGCGACTGGGGGAAGCAGTTTGGCCTGCTTGCCGTGGGGGTGGGGCGCTTCGGCTCCGAGGAGGAGCTGACCCTCGAACCCCTGAAGCACCTGCTTGACGTATACGCTGCGCATCAACGCGCTGTTCAAGCCCGAGCAGCACGCCAGCAAAAGGGCCCGGGACGAGGGCAGGAACGACTTCTTCCGGCGCCTGGAGGACGGCGAGCCAGAGGCCCCTGGCGCTGTGGCGTCGTTTTAGGGATATCAGCATCGAGAGGTACGTATCGACGTACGCGAGGTTGAACATCAGCTTTGATGAGTACTCGGGCGAGTCGCAGCGCTGGGACGTCCTCCAGCCTCGTCGCCATGTACCCGGACGTCACGGCCACGGCCACGGCGATGCGTACGTTGGAGCCGGCCACGATCCCGACCTAACTATCCCGCTTGACGCACCAGCTGTCGTCTTGCTACGATCTGCTTCAGGTCGTTGGGGGCTGAGCAGGCAGAGGGGCGTGAGGTCGTGCTTGCCCACGCCGCTCTTTACGAGGGCGCGAGGCGGGTTTTGGGCAATGCCATGGCGTTGTTTGGATTCACACCTGTTGATAGGATTGATTGTGAGTCTTGAGTAATAGGTATTTATCCTTGCGAATTGCGAGAAGATTTTTTTTATTTAATTTTTTTTTTTTAGTTTTACGAATTCAGGTTCATCTTCTTTGTTGTTTTTAGGGAATCGTCTCTGGGCAGCATCTGAGCTAAACCGTTTCTTGTTTAAGCAAATTTTGGGCGTTTTTGACACGGTCCTTGGTGACGCGCAAGGGTTTTTCCTACCAGGCCTTTGCGAATGTTTTGAACCGGATGCTGTTACTTTATATAGAATTACTTATTCTTTTTCTTTTGATTGTCCCTCTTCATCCATTGTTGCAATCAGACAGACACCCCGAAGAAAAAAAAAAAAAAAAAAAAAAAAAAGCATGAGATGCAAAATGAAAGCCTAAACCTGATGGGAATCCAGTTCAATGAACCTTTAAGCTCCAAGTAGGCATGCGCTAAATCCACCCGCACGCAACACCCCCACTTGCCCGCCTCCTCCAACAAGACCGGGCTGCCCCGTCTGATCTGACGTACGTCGACGCTGTTGTCGTCACAATACCAAAGCATCCAGCTTCCCGCTCGGAGCTCCCCTACCTTCTGACAAAGTGAAACACTCAGACATTCCCGAAAGCCAGCGCCGTTCTCTTTCACAGCTAGATTTCTAGGCTGTATGAACCTCGAGTGAGAACATATTTACGCATCCGAGCCTCTCCCACATTCAAAGCACCGACAGCTTCAATCGGGCGATTGAAGAAGCGGTCGTCCTCCTGATACCTCGTTAGCTCCAGACCGACAGCTTTGACAACCACAAACATATCACGAAACCCTCCGAAGAGAACCGAAATCGAAAACGAAAACAGATCACAGCCGAAAATAATCAACAGCCACAGCGGGCGAACTGCCCCCGACGCCTTGAATCATGGGGGGGATCGACCAAGATAACTTCTCAAACATTTCATGGCAGAGTGACCGGCTAGGTGCTGGGAGCTCAGCGGCGCATCAACATGGCGGCCATGAATCGGAACAGCCCGCTCACAACCAAGCGGAACCCGAGCCTAACTACACCAGCATGATAGTTCACGGCATAGGGTTGGGTGACGAGGTGCTCGAGTGCAACGTCTCCAGTCCCCTCAAGGAGAACGACGGCACCAAGGATGCTTTTGTCTCGTATCTAGTAACTACGCATGTACGTCTTGATGCACACTTCACTTTGGACAAAGTCCGACTTTGTATCTAACATTTGAGATTCCCCCGCCTCCAGACAACATTTCCCGACTTTCAAAAACCCGATGTGTCGGTGCGTCGCCGATTCACAGACTTTGTGTTTCTGTTCAAGACACTCTCACGGGAGTACCCGGCATCTGCCGTTCCACCGTTGCCCGACAAACAGCGTATGGAGTATGTGCGGGGAGACAGGTTTGGTAACGACTTCACCTCGCGCCGCGCCTACTCCCTCCGCCGGTTTCTCGCCCGCTGCGCCCTGCACCCTGTGCTCCGCCGCAGCGCCATCCTGCACACGTTCCTCGAGTCGCCGGACTGGAACGCAACGATGAGGTCACGAGCCAGTAGGAGCGTCTCGATGAGCGGCACATCGAGTGGCGAGTCGGGAAGCGCCCACTACGGCGGTGGTTCAGGTGGCGGTGGCAGCACAGGAGGCGGCAACAGCCTGGCCAACAGCGTCTTTGACAACTTTGCCGACACCTTCATCAACGCCTTTACAAAGGTCCACAAACCGGACCGGCGCTTCATAGAGGTGCGCGAGAAGAGCGACAAGCTGGACGAGGACCTGGCTCATGTGGAAAAGGTGGTTGCGCGGGTGAGCCGACGCGAGACGGACATGGAGGCCGACCACAAGGACCTGGCGGAGCAGTTCCAAAAGCTGATAGTGCTGGAGCCCGGCGTCGAGGGCCCCGTGCGCGCATTCGCCGCCTCAGTCGAGGACACCGCGCAGGGCCTGCGGGGTCTGAGGGAGGCTACGGAACAGGATTATCTGGGAAGCCTGCGGGACCTGGCTGCGTACAGCGGGGCGCTCAAAAACCTCCTCAAGGCGAGGGAGCAGAAGCAGCTCGACTTTGAGCAGCTGACCGAATACCTAAACAAGAGCTCCGCCGAGAGGGATGTTTTGGCCTCGGGCGGGTACTCGTCCGGAGGCGCGCTGGCGGGCGCCGGAGGGTTCATCCGCAGCAAGATCGAAGACGTGCGCGGCGTGGACCATGAGCAGAGCCGGAGGGAGAGGCTGCGGAAGCTCGAGCTGCGGATCGAGGAGCTGACGGTCGAGGTGGAGAGGGCCAAGAAGACGTCTGAGCTGTTCGATGAGGAGGTCATCAGGGAGGTGTCCGACTTTGAGCGGATCAAGCGGATCGAGCTTAAGAGGCAGTTTGGCAGTCTGGCCCAGTCCCACACGGACTTTTACGACGCCACCATCGACGTGTGGGAGAAATATGTCAAGGAGATGGAAAAGGATGGCGCGGTGGCTGCTTAGCGATGACCGTCAAGCAGTGGTAATTGACTATCTAGTTCCAGGTGTTTATTTTACACTCTTCTTTTCTTCTTTCTTTTTGGGTTGTAACTGGGAACTGCGGACCTCATTTTTCGGGGGTACTTGGTCACACAGGTTTGTTTAGTGAGTCGGCCCATTAAGGCTGCGTATGTAGGCCGGCGCTTGTTAATTGTTGATAACATTTTTGATCTCATTCTAGATCCCACTTTAAACCTGATGTATTTATTACCACAGTGGTGGCTAAGGCGTTTTAGACGGGCATGATTTTATATTATAACTGCACCTTTTCGGACATTTACCTTACTCAAAGCTTCGTGGGCGGTACCTCCTATCAATTAAATGAATATTTTGGTACGTGTAAGGTACCCAAGGCAGAAGCAGCCAGGTATCGTTCATGATGAAAATCAGAAAATAACTGATGCTTCAAGCTAAGGTGGGACTAGCAGCGTGGTTCTCTTCACTTACATAATCAACACTTAAAGTGGAGCTAGGCACGTCAATGAGAGACAAGGATGTGATGAACGAACGCGCTTGGGCTTGGTTGGAGGTGGTGGCTCCAGAAGGCGAGCTTTGCGACCAGCCCTCGCCGTCGTTGATTTGATACATTTTGCGGTGGTCGATCTCAGCAAGAAAACCGCATCAAGACATCATATTTGCGGCCCAGAACTACGCGCACACCTTCTTTGACCTCCGCCAGTCCATCAACAAATCTAGGGCAGACTGGGAATCGCGCATACACTCTGCATTCGCATTAGGCTGGCTGCATCAACCACACTTGTTGCCTCGTCAATCTCCAAAGCCGACTGATGACTGCTTGGAGGGCAGTCAGTCGCCTCGGCTACTTCTACAACCCGGTTTGTCATCAGCTAGATGCACATTCATACGTAAACAAACAAACAAATAAAGCAAGCGATCAATCAAAACTAACCTTGTGCTTTAGAAATGCGATCATAAACCATCTGCTGGAGGCGCTTGACTGACTAGGTCACAACTACTTCACGTCGCCAGTCACGCCTGCCTCACCACATCGACGGCTGTCTTCTCTCTCGACTACCGATTGCTGCTCGATTGAAACGTACGAAAAGCCGACGAGGACACGATCATCTTTAGGCAAAAATGGAGGACGCCTCGAACAGTGGCGGCGAGCCCGACCTCTATGCCTGGGTTGTGATGAGCCAGGAAGTGGAGGTCGAGGTCAATTTCGTCGAGAAGCAGCTTACCGGCTTTGCTACTCTCTCTATAGTCCCGTTAAATGGCGACAATCACAAATTCGAGACAGTCCGTATCGATGCGCGACAGATGGATATCGACACGGACAAGATCACGGTCAACGGCAACAAGGTCAAGGCCGTCTACCACGATCCCTACGACGAACTCGACATTCCCGACGGCTTCAACTGGGATGGCCAGCAGTTCCACTACCAGCAGAAGCGTATTGGTCAAATCCTAAACCGCACGACTCCCGAGGTGCCCGTCTCTGTTCAGAGCAAGAGCGGCCACTCGCCATCGTACGGGTCTCTGGAGGTTTCTCTCCGTCCAGAGGAGATCATGGTCAAGAAGGCAGGCTTTAAGATCCGGCTCAAGAACAACGACTTTGAGTCGAGCAAGGTTCTCCAGTACGACATTGTTGTACCATTCCGTTCACGACCATTCAGGGATGGCTTTCAGTTTGTTGGCGTGGAGGAGACCGACACCAGGTATCCGCACTTTTACACGAGGAACTCTGAGGGCCTGGGAATGGCCTCGTGTATATTTCCATGTATCGATGACCCCGGCGCGCGGTCCTACTGGACCCTCAAAGTCAAGATCCCACGCACGCTGGGGGACGCTTTGAAGCAACCGCTCCTTACCCAACGGTCGACTGCCAAGAATGGCGCCGACGCAGATGAGTCCAGGTTTGCCCTTACGGAGGAGGACAAGCTTCTGGACATGACCGTCATCGCCTCTGGCATCCTGGTTGGCGAGCACTCGGACAAGGATGACGACTCCAAAAAGACGATGGAGTTTCAGATCACGGGCAAAGAGATGTCTGCACAACACGTCGGATTTGCCGTGGGTCCCTTTCAGCACGTCGACTTGTGGTCCGAGTTCCGAACCGAAGCTGACGACGACAAGCTTGGAAAATTGGCCATCAAAGTCCACGGTTACTGCTTGCCTAGGAGAGAGGACGAGGTGCGATTTACTTGCGAGCCTATGAGCATGGCTGCCGACTTTTTTGCTACAAAATTCGGGCAGTATCCGTTTGACAGTTACAAGATGTGCTTCGTTGACGACATGATCACGGACACGATGCCGCTATGCTCCTTTTCTCTCTGCAGCAGCAGACTTTTATACCCTCAAGACATTATCGACAATGAAAGCGAGGTGACGAGGGAGCTGGTGCATGCACTGGCTAGCCAGTACTTTGGCATAAACATAATACCAGATACGATATCCGATCTATGGGTCACCATCGGTATATCTCACTACATTACAGATTTGTTCATGCAACAGCTGTGTGGAAACAATCATTACAGGTTTCAGATGAAGACCCGGGCCGACAGGTTGGTAGAAGAGGATGTCAACAGGCTTCCTCTAGATCAACTCGGCTACTACCTCGGTCTCGGCGATTATCAGTCCGAATTTATGGCGCTCAAGGCTCCGTTGGTCCTTTTCATCCTCGACAAACGAATGACAAAAAAGGCCTCACACAACGGTGTTCGAAGAGTGGTCCTGCGGCTGGTCTCTAGAAGTAACACCGAAGCTAGCGACGTACGGTTCATATCATCAGAGTCGTTCAGGAAGCAATGCGAGAAGGTGCACAAGGGGGCGCCCCTCGAACTTTTCTGGCAACAATGGATCCAGTCAGCCGGCTGTGCGAGATTTGACATGTCTCAACGGTACAACAAGAAGCATTCCAGGGTCGACTTGACGGTCAGGCAGCCTGAGGAAAAGTCACAACTTCCCCAGTCCCCGCTCAACAAGAACAATTTCTGGGGGGTTTTGCAAGACGGACGACACGTCCCAGCGGTGAAGAAGGAAAACGTCAGCGTCTGGTTCACGGGACCGATCACGATCGGTATCCACGAGGCTAACGGCACCCCGTACGAACATGTCGCTGAGATCCAGAGGACAGGGCCTAGACAATTTAAGGCGATTGAGATGCCCTACAATACCAAGTACAAGCGACTAAAGCGTACTCGGAGGCAGAAGGAGAGAGCACAGGCGCTTGCACAAGCCGGCGAGGGCGGGGAGCAAGCTGAAGAGGCGGTTCTCTACTCGCTTGGTGACGTGCTGCAAAGCCCAGAGGAGGAAAAGGAATGGGGTCTGGCGGACTGGACACCGGAACAAGTCAAGGCTATGGAACAGGACTCGTTCGAGTGGCTCAGGATCGACGCAGACTTTGAATGGATCTGCTCCATGAAGACGAACATGCAGCCTTGGATGTATGTCTCGCAGCTGCAGCAGGATAGGGACGTGGTTGCACAACAAGAGTCGGTGCTCTGGTTGTCACAAAAGGCCGGTGGAGAGATCCTGGCCACCGTGCTTGGGAGGACGTTGATGGACACGCGATACTACCATGGCATCCGTACCCAGGCTATCAAAGCGCTGCAGAAGCAAGTATGGACCAAGGAAGAGGAGAGCCTGGATCCAGACTCTGGTATCGTGAACAAGCTGAAGAAGACCGATGCAGGTGGCCTGCGAATTTTGATGAAGGCTTTCAAGGCCTTTTTCTGTTACCCTGACTCTCAGACGCCTCGACCCAACGACTTTTCCAACAAGATGCAGTATGCGGTACAGAGGGCCATCCCGGAGGCTATTGCTCGAGTTCGAGAGAAGGGGCGTTGCCCACGCGAGGCGCAACAGTTCCTTCTCGAGCAGCTCCAATTCAACAACAACACGGGCAACGAATACTCTGACCACTTCTATGTGGCAGGCCTACTAGACGCCCTCGCCACCAGTCTTATTCCAGACAACAGCGTCGAGACGGTGACGTTGCGCAATTCAGACGACCCAGAAGTTGCCCTGGATGACGAGTTCCTCGAGGCTGCGCTACAGATGATCGAGCGTTATCTTAGAATGGACGAGTGGACAAACTCTTACCAGAATATCTGGACAGTCACAGCGCTAGGCTGCAAACAGAAACTGATGAAGGCGGGCGTGATCCCCATCTCGGCCATAGATTTTGTGCGATATCTACAGGACAGCACTCTGGATCTGATTTCGATCAAGGCGTTTGAGGCGCTGGTGGACCTGGGCTTCCTGTTCAATAAGAAGATCTTGCGGCTCCTGCTGGCATACATGACAACGCACTATTCCCCCTTTATGCGCGACCGTCTCTTCAAGGTTTTCGCATGGGGCGTGGCCGGGCTGGCATTTGGCGAATATGACGAACTGAAGTCAAAAGCCGAACAACAAGCGAAGCTCAAGGAAGACGAAGAAGCCGAGGATGAGTTCGAAGGCGACAGCCTTATGTTGGTTAACGCCGATGCAATCCTGGAGCGGAAAAAAGCCAAGGAGGCGCGTAGGACGACCGTTGGCGCTGCCGTGGCAGAGTTGAGGAAGGAGTTTGGCAAGTCAGAGCGGCAGGATCTCATGATCGAGATTTGGAGGGCCGCCACTTCGCCCATCATTGGGCTGAAGGAGCAGAGGAGCCTGTTGGACATGTGCGAGACGCTTTTCGAGGCCGACTACTCGTGCAGGGTCACTGTCAGGCATCCGACAAAATGGCACTGTGAACGGGGCCCAACGGAGCCCAAGAAGCTGATTATCCACTTCAAGGCCGTTCAGCGGGAGATTACCAAGCGGCCAGAGCCCAAGCCGGAGGAGCCGCCTGTCAAGCCAGTCGTTGTGCCGGCTGTGGTTCCAGCAGTGACACCAGCCGCCGCACCTCCTCCGCCTACTCCCACGCCCACGGTGGCATCATCGCACACACCAATGGAGGGAGTGGTTGCGACACCAACTATGCCAGCGCCACCTCAGAGACAAGGCTCCACCAAGATCAAGTTCAACGTCAACAAAGGGGTGGACAAGTCTCGGCAGAACAGTACCACGCCGGTGCCGAAAGTATCAACGACGCTGCCAAAAGTGTCAACCACGGTGCCAAAAGTGTCAACCACGGTACCAAAAGCGTCAACCACGGTACCAAAAGCGTCAACCACGGTACCAAAAGCGTCAACCACGGTACCAAAAGTATCAACTACGGTACCAAAAGTATCAACCACGGCATCAAAAATATCAGCCACGGCGTCAGCCGTTGCGGAATCACCATCGAGTAAAGTTCTGGGTGGCTCCATCTCTGCATCCCCTTCCACCATGCAACCTACAGCAACGCCTACGACTCAGCGAACGGCGCTCCCATCAGGAACCATCAGTGGCAATGGCGTTTTGGCCAAGAAGCCAAGCAAACCGATCAGCACTCCTGTCAATGGCAGCATCAAGAGAAAGTTGGATGACGCCTCGGGACCGCCGTCTAAATCGCCCCGGCCCACCAAAATCGTAAGGGTGCGGCTGCCACAGTACATTAACAAGTTACGGCCCGACACGCGGCAGCAGATTCTTAGAGAGAACGCGCTCAAGGCTACATCCAGTCGCCAACACAGCTCCGCTAGCGATGGCTCAATAACAGCCAAGCCGGCTAGGAAGCCGCTACCGTCGGGGTCTGCTCCCTCCTCGTCGACACCTCAGCAACAAAAGGTGCGCAAGCCACTGCCCAACAAATCATCGCCGGCTACTACAAGTGCCAGTGAGAAGAAGGAGGCGCCGCCGGCACTGCCACCGCTTGACCCGGTGCGCGCTGTCCAGGCCCAGGCTTCCTCGGCGGCAAGCCCGAGCCCCTCATCTGGAACTAAGTTGAAGATCAAGTTTAAGGTGAAGCCGACGCAGCCTCCACCCCAATGAAAAGGGAAACAGCTATGGCGGCTTCTGTTCGGTCTTGTTTTTTTTTCTCTTTTCTTCTTTTCTATGTGTAAATAATAATTTGAAACCAAGGCAAAATATGGGCAGGCAGGCATTAGGTTGAAAGCGATCATTTTTGCTCGGGGCGTCATTGGAGGGTGAAAATAAGGATAATTGGATTTGTTTCCTGTGTTTACTTTTTTTCTTTTTCTTTTATCGTTGTGTTTGGTAGATAGCGATGTCTATTTATACCAATCCCTGAGCTTGTGATAGAAATACAAGGCTCAGTGGGCGAATGCTACAGAACTGCCGGACACACTTTGTCTCGGGGATGTTGTATGATCTGATTCTTGGACTACAGAAAACTATCTCGTCGCTAGATACCCCTGGCGGTGCTGAGCGACTACATGGCATCTTGTAACAGAGGGGTTATTGATGTGGCAATGGGTTTTCGCGGTCCCTTGAAGATGCAAATATTTCACTCTGGTATTGTAGAATAGCAATAGTCTAGAAGTTACTTTCATCCAGCGCTCGGTCCTGGGCTTCCGTCCCGATCGGCCATTACTTCGTCTCGGTCGCGCGATCTTCGACCTTCCCTCGCGTCGTCATCATCATCAGTTATCCTCCCCTCGTCATCGCTGCTCCGATCCCGACTCCCAGCCCGATCCCTCTTGTCTCGATTCTCCTCTGCATCCCTTTGCTTCTCCTCCTCTTCCTCCTCTTCCAAAAGATCCTCCAAATCACCCAGGGGGCTAACCCTAGGCTCCAACTCGTCCAGATCCTCCAGCACATCCCTCCTGGTGAGCTTGTACAAGCTCGTGGCGCAAACCCTGTCCTTTGTGAGGAGGTCATCTGCAAACTCATCCATGTACGTCAGACTCGTGCCCGCCCTGCCCTTCCTCCGCAGCTTCCTCCTATCCTCGAGGAACGGCTCCAGCGTCCGGAAGACATGGGCGCTGGTGCGGGTCAGGCGCACGTAGAAGATGGCCAGCGCCCTCAGGTACTTGAACTTTTCGCCGCCAAAGTTGAGATACTCAGCCAGGATGGAGTCGTCCGGGCCGAGCTGCAGCAGCTTGAACGCCAGGCAGAGAAACGGCGTGGGCTTTTGGGACTGGCCCACCACGCCGCCGATGTACGTGACGTGGTCGACGACGCGGTCGACTATGTCGGCCTCGTTGACGCCGAAGCATTGCTCCTTCCAAAAATAGGACTCGGTTATCCGGTCGACCACGGCTTTTTCCATTATCCGCGCCCGGTTGAGCCCGTTGGGCGCGAGCGTGGCTGATGAGCTGCCGCGCTCGTCGAGGAACTTGTGTTCCGAAGCTTGGTGTATTTTGCCCATGCTTTTTTTTTTCTTCTTTTCTTTCGTTTTTTTTTTTTTTTAATTTGTTTATTTTTTTTTATTTATTTCGGCAGTAAATTGTTGTTTGTTAAAGTGGACTTGGTGACCCCTTTGGATTTTGTCACAGGCTTCCTTGACCTATCGTCGTACCGAGGAAATTATATCCCCCAAAGCTCACTGCGGCTTCACAAGCTTCGATATTAATCCCTAGAACCAAACGAGCAGGGTATGTTTACAGAAGGGGGTCCAAGAAAGGTGGGGCTCCCATCAAGGCGGCAAAAAACCAGCTTTTATCGGCCCTTTGTCGATAGTTGCCTGGTCAGCAAGCCCCACACAAACTTTCCCGGGTTTTAAACAAACTACGTCAGACAGCCCTCTCTTTCCCCCGTGTACGGCAAGGGAGGATTGGATATTATGCACCGGCCCGCTCGTTACGGTTTTACAAACGGAGATCAAAGATTGCCGCGTTACTATACATCGCTTCTCACAAATTGACCGACGGAAACAAACCACTCACTGCCCGTAAATAAATAAAAATAAACGTCGGTAACAACAATTGGGTGAACCGAAACCAGAGATTTGAACATACTACGAAGAGGGAGGACAAACGAAAGCGCACAGCAGCCTGTCTGCCCTGGTACAAGGCGTCTATTCGGAAAGAGGACCAAACCTCAAAGAAAAAGAAAAGGAAAATAAAATAAAACAAAAACAACAACAAAAATGCTCATCACATCATCCCAGGCCTCGGTAGCACTGACGGCGATGATAGGTTAGTCTATTTTGTACCTCCTCGTCAATAATCATCCTTTTTTTAAAAATGTGACATACACTAAAAACAATCAATCCCTCCCAAAAAAAATAGTCGTCGCCTGCACCCTCGCCCTGTTCCTATCCGGCTACGCCATCCAGCAACGCACGCTCCGCGACCTCCGCGCCGCCATCAAGCCGCCTCCCCGCCCGTCGCCGCATGTCTACATCCAACAGAGCGCCGGGTGGCAGGCCGCCGCGGCCAAGGGGGAGTACGACAATGACGAATTTGAGGGTAGCAGTAGCGGTGGTGGTGATGGTGACAGCAGCATCGTCACGGATAATAACGATGAGCCCGTGGTGGAGGTCGAGGTAAAGGACAGCAGAAGCTCCATGCTTTCCATGTTTGGCGGCGCCAAGGGTGACAAGTTGGCGGCGACGGGAGCAGCCGCGCAGAAGCCGCTTAGCAGGGTCGAGAGGAGGAGGAAGATCAAGGAGGACATCAAGAAGCTGTCGCAGGGAGAGTCACCCGTGTATTACCAACGGAGGTTGTGGTGACCAGCATTTCGATTTTTTTGATTTTTTTTTTTTTGGTCGGTTGGGATAGTGGGTGACGGACGGTACGGACCAAAGTGTGCGGATAAACATTCATCTTATACGGGACCTCACAACCCTTTTTGTGCTGAGGGTTTCTCTGGACCGGTTCCAGAACGGGCGTAGAATGGCGTTCTTTTGGGGAAAATCTGCGGCCAATATTTCTGGCTTATTGAGTATACGACACGCAATGTATATAGTTTTGATACGATATGGAAGCATCTGGGCTTCACAGAGTAAACATGAATTGGATGATACGCACAAAACTGGGGTCTAAACCAAGTATATAAGATTTGTTGCAACTTATTGCAGGAAGAGAAATTAAATCATCTAGTCTAAGCAAATCTCTTCACCCTACTAAAGATAAAGGGCCGGTCATTCTTGAGCGGGAACTCGGCCAGGTCGTCAGTCAACCGGTTGTAGCTATAGTGGCCTTTCCAGGCCAGCTTGTTGTTCCTCGCCAACTTTCCTGCCGTCTTGAGCGCGAGGTCGAGACGGTACATGTACTTGCCGATGCCCTCCGTCTCGATGAACAAGTCCTCCTCGGTCTCGGGGGGAGTTTGTTCCTTTTCCTCTCCCTCGTCCTTGCTTGCGTCGTCGTAGAGCTCCGAGACGGCTGACCCGAGCCGCCACCGGCCCTTGAGGGCGTTTTGCATTACGACAGAAGGAAGGTGGCCTGAAGCACCTTGACGGTGTAGTTGGAGGGCCTCCTTGGTCAGGTGTTGCACCACTAATTGGCAATGTTAGCCATGTATCAGTATCTGGACCTGGTAGGTCATTCTGGTTCATTTGGACATTGATTCAAACATTTGCTTACCTTCGGCTGGCTCTGCGGTGGTCAGAAGCGAAATGCAAGTACCATCGCGGAAGAAGCGCAGGTACCTGAAGTAGGTACAGATGTGTACAGGACTGTTCCACGTCACTTGGTTCGCCGAGGCCTGACCGGCTCGGATGTAGTTGACGGTACTGATGTAGCATCCGTTGAACCTGATTCTCGGTCTCGAACGGAGCATGGTCTGCCAGGAGCCGCCATACTTGGAGGACAAGAGAGCCCGTGATATTGCAGGCTCCCCTTGTTCCTGCTCGAGAGGTGTAGTTTCTGACTGGCCGTCGAGCCTGATCATTTCAAGCTCGTCCAGGACAAACTTCTCCGGGTCCCAAGTCAGACTGGTCTGGAAACGGCGGTGCATGCCCAGGAAGCCGAACTCGGTCCCCAAACACACGCGACGCCAGATGCGCCCTTCAGTGGCTACCAGGAACGCCAGTCTCTTACAGACCTGGGACAATCGCACAAAGTCACCAACGTCGTCTACGGCGACATCCTGAATGATGTGCAACAGGACCTCGTCCGGGAGTGCCGCGATGGGGCAAGGGGGTGGTGGCATGCCCTCCATGGGAGGGCCAGCCGGTTCTATGGCCAGGCCGACAAAGCTGTTTATCAAGTCATTTATGCTCTGGGGTTTAGTAGCGACTGTGGTGGAGGTGGAGGAGGAGGTGGTGGTGGCAGGATGATCGGGGTGCTGTTGCTTCTCGCCAGCAGCCGAGCTTCCCGACCCGGCGGAGGAGGACTTCTTCTGAGGAGCCCAAGCGGCGGCAAAGTGCTTGGACTTGTACTGCTGCTCGACCTTGGGGTCCAGCCGGAAGGCGGTGCGATAGAGCTTAAGGCTCTCTCCGAGATTGCCGCGGGTTTCCTGCTCAACGGCATCTTCGTAGAGCTCTACGGCGGAGCGAGTCTTTTCAGGCTTGACTATTGCTGTGGGCAATGAAGTTGGTGCAGGTGCAGATGAGAGGGTGTCTTCTACAGCGGCATTTTTAGGCTTGCTGGAAGAAGATGACGACGAGGAAGCTTCTGCGGGGGTTGATTGAACCTGAACCTTTGATTTCAGCTGCGTTGGACTGGTTGTTGGTTTCCTCCTATCTGCTGCCGTCTTTTGTTGTTGTTGCTGCGATGATGATTTGTTCTGGCTAGTCTTGTTATTTTGACTCGGCGGAGCATCACTCCGAGGTTTGGCCTGGGATTGTTTTGCTCGTACTTCAGCCCGCCACTGTTCTCTGAATGACTCCAGGGCCGAGTTGATGTCTTCTGGAGGGTCTTCCATGGTAGGAGTCTACGGTTATGACCTTTTGTCAAATTTAATTGTATGTAGTAGAGGGTATGATTTTTTTTATATTTATTTTACGAGAGACAATGTAACATCTAGGAACGTGACTGATTATGATGATGATGATGATGATGATGATGATGATATTCAACGTTTTGATGTCTTGTTCATGATAGGGTAGGTAAAGCTGTAATCAATCTTTCCTTAGCTATGAGCCATAATGACAGTGGTTCGTCATACCGATGGATAATCAAAGAGGCGGCATTCCGGCTCAGTGTCTGTACTGTGTTTTGTTGGGTTATACTGTAATGCGCACTGTAGAGTGTCGGAAGATCAATGTACTTCGTAGCTTCCATTGCCACCAACCATCATCGTACAATGATACCTATTCTACTCACAAGCTAAATGGCCAACTAAAGCAGGCAGGTAGTCGTCTAATTGATTAAACTGCACCAAGTACATTTATTAGCTACAGACAGCATGTGCAGTAAATGCATTGTTCAGCTTGTGTTACTCTCTGACGTTATAATGCATTTTCATGTTTGAAAAACCCCCAAATTTGAAAATTGCATCCAAGACAAAACAAGACACAAGGAACTCATTTGTACACAGGCAGTACAGATACAGGGCAGCCCCCATGTGAAACTTGCCCGTACCACGCTAATCTCAATTAATAATAACCACGGAATGTTACAAGGACTGTGCAGCCACTGCAGCAGCGTAATAACTTAGTTTGTACCGTAGCACCGGTATCGGCAGTGGGGGGCGTCGTTTCTTGAATCGAAGTGAGATTGATTGAAGCTCAAAGCTTAAGTTTTGCCTGACCGGGCTTACATAAAAGAAGATACAGAAAAAGGCTTCGGCCTGCCCGCCCAGAAGCTTCCTTGTCTGCTTATTTCATTAGATTCATGTGGTCATGGACACTAATGACATTCTACAGGGTCTGTTACCACACTAGTAGGAAAAAAAATATTATCGTACTATTGTTATTATTGTTATTTTAATTTTTTCTTTTTGACATTTTTCTGTTCCCCCAATTCTGCCTCCGATCTTGACACACTTACCCTTTTACTACGTTATTGAATCGCCAATCGCCAATCGCCAATCCCCCACTCCAAGTGCATTGGGCGGTTCCGATTTCTTGAACCTTTTTTTTTTTCCCCCCTGTTGCCCACCTTTTTTTGCTCCTCTTTTAGTTTCTCTGTCCCTTTTGAAATGTCGCCTTCATAGCCCGGGTCTTTCTAATTCCAAAACAGGGGTCTTTGTTTTTTTTTGTGTCCCTCATATAATTAGATCGTTGTTCCTCCTAACGGCGATCACTATTGCGCCGGGCGAAAGGTTGTTTGCGGATTGCGTTGGTGGTACAATCAAGATAGCCCGCGCGCAGTTACTCACTTACCAATCCGGCTATCTATCTATCTCTTTTTCGCCAATTATCGCCGCTTGCTCCCTCCTCATCTCCGACAACAGCCTGCCAACCTTGGGAGTCCCGGAACCAGAAATCGACCGCAAAAAATGGCGTGGTCTAAAGCAACTCGCATCGGCGTGATGCTGGCCATCGATCTGGCTTTTTTCTTCCTCGAACTTGGTGTCGGAATCTACGTCGGCTCTCTCGCCCTCATGGCCGACGCCTTTCACATGCTCAACGACGTCATTTCCCTCGTTATCGGCCTCTGGGCTGTCCGTGTTGCGCAAAACAAATCCACCGACAAGTTCTCATACGGCTGGCTGCGCGCCGAGATCCTTGGTGCATTCTTCAACGCCGTCTTCCTCATCGCCCTATGCGTCTCCATCCTCCTCGAGGCTCTCGGCCGCTTCGTCGACCCTCCCACCATTCAAAACCCTCAGCTGATCCTCGTTGTCGGTTCGCTGGGTCTCGCCTCCAACCTCGCAGGCTTCTTCGTCCTCGGCGGCCACAGCCACGGTCATGGCCATGACGACCACGACCACGATCATGCCCACGACGATTCGCACTCGCACTCGCACTCACACGATCACGATCACGCTCACGATGCCACCCGAGAGGCAGAAGAGGGTCGTCACATCAGCTTCGACGATAGTCGTGAGGACGTCGCCGGAGTTCCCGCACGCTTCAAGTCACACAGGCGCCGGCCCAGCAGCAACCGCCACAGTCGCCTTACTAGCATTGACGACATGTCGTTCCACCCTGCTAGCTTCCGCCAGGAGATAATAGCTGCCAGCCGACCTGTTGAGGTCTCGGACGACGAGTCTGCGACGGACAACGAGAACGACGACGCCAATGACAACACGCCTCTCATTAACGACCGCACCGGCGCTGGTCACGAAGGCCATTACGGTAGCACTGGGCACTCTGATAGCCACGGGCGCTCGCGCAGGGACTCGGTCCTCCACGATCATCACAACCACAATAAACCTAGGGAAGCGCAAAAGAGCGGCGGTCATAGCCATAACCACGCAGACATGGGCATGCAGGCCATGATTCTGCATGTCATCGGCGACGCTCTGGGTAACGTCGGCGTAATAGTGACCGCCCTCATCATCTGGAAGACGGAGTGGTCTGGCCGCTTCTACGCCGATCCTGCCGTCTCGCTTTTCATCACCTGCATCATCCTACGCTCTTGCATCCCGCTAACCCTCGCGACGGCCAAGATCCTGCTCCAGGCGACGCCCGATCACATCAGCATTCGCGACATCAAGGCCGACATTCAGGACCTCCCAGGCGTGGTCTCGTGCCACCACGTGCACATCTGGCAGCTCTCCGACACCAAGCTCGTTGCGTCCATGCACATCCAGGTCTCCTTCCCTATCAGCGAAGAAGGCGGGGAGAAGTACATGAAGCTGGCCATGCGTGCTCGGAGCTGCCTCCACGCCTATGGCATCCACAGCGCTACCATCCAGCCCGAGTTCTACCTGGACGACGCCCATCTCTCGCGTTCCGACATCGCCGCGTCTGATGCAGCTACTGCCTGCGGGACTGGCGGACCTGGGTCCGTGTGTCTGCTGGAATGCGTCGACGACTGCGTGGGCCAGGGCTGCTGCTCCGATGCCGGTGCCAAGTCACCGCCGGGCAGTAGCCACTCCGGGTCCGGTGGTGGTCATAATCACGACCATAGCCACACTCATGATCACCGCCACTAGTAAACTAGACTAGATTTCTATATTTTTTTCCTTGATTCATTTTCTTTTCTTTTTGTCATTTTTTTCACGCATGAGTCCTTTCTGAACAATGGCTTTGACTGGGACCGTCCATGGTTCCGTGTGTGGTTCTCTGCATTTTCTGGGAGTTTTATGGCAGGTCTAATACCTCTTTTTCTCTGTCCCACAACCACTCTTTTTTTTTTTCTTTTGTTCTCCCTCTGCTCTCGAAAAACTACAGCATCATTTTCTTTTCTCTCTCTTTTTACCGGTATTTATTATACGTCTGGTCTTTTATAAAGAAGGCTCTTGATTTGGCGGGACGTTATTAATACGGTGTAAGATATGCATATAGAAAAAGACTTTTGGCGTGCTTTTTTACAACATGGATTCTTTGATATCCGGTGACCTTTTTTTGTCTTTGTCTTCTTTTAAGTACGATAATGGGTCTGCGATATATCTTGAAAACAATTTACTACCAAAGTATAAAGGGGGTTTCACGTCCGATGAATGCATCTGTGCTGGCGTGTTACTATTGGCTGTAGGCTTCGCAAAAGATGCAGCAATATTGACCGGTTGTACGGCATGTTATCCCAGGAGCTCGGGGACGTGGCACACTATACCTGGGAACTGTTTCTTGTTGTTTTATATTCGTATAAGGGAGACGGATATTTCCTGTCCCACGACATTTCTCTGGTCTTTAGGTGAGCAACATCCCGCCGTCTGGGCTCGTTTTCAAATTCTATAACATATATATGTAGCATGCTCTAGGAAATCCTCATTTCTAAAATACCATTTCTCTTACAATGAATAGTCACTGCATATAGCAGACCGCGTAAGAGGATACCTGCCTCTATCGCTGCAACAAAACTTAGCATCAGTGGCACTATGGGTAGTGACCGTCACCGAGTCCATTTCTCAACAAAAAGAACAGCCCCTCAATCGGGTTGCAGCGGCCAAATCTGATCCTTGCTTCCCTCGTCAACCGACTGCTTCAGAACAAGCATCAACAGTTTGTGCGTAGGTAGGCTTTGTGCCTAGCAGACGAGGAAACAACACACTTCAAGCAGATAACGAGATGGGGAGAAACACTCCATTGAAAACCACAAATCATTACTGCTAGTAGGGTATTCTGGTATAAGAAGTCAAGGCAGAGACCAAAAAAAGAAAAAGAGAAAAAAAAAAAAAAAAAAAAAAAAAAAAAAAAAAAAAAAAAAAAAAAAAAAAAGACAGAAAGAAATAAAGCTGCAAGACCTCCTAGATAGAGGCCAACATCTTTTTGAAAACGCACTGCAACCACCCCCATCTCGTGCCGTCCATTACCAAAATGACAAAAAAACACCCAGTGTCGTTTGTCCAGCATAAAAGAATTGAAATATGACAATAAAATGCCGTCGTACCAGTTTCGCAGAATACCAAAATAGAAAAAGAAATCTCGCAGCAACAAAAGAAAACATCAAAAAAATGAAGTTGGTTGGTTCTTATGCAAGATCAGTTGTAACAACCGGAAGATCATAGATGGAGAATCGTATAGCTTAGGAGGAGTTTTCTTCCCTTCTCATCGGCCCTCTTCAACGGACCGGAGTGAGTCTCATTAACGACGGATAGGAGGAGGCGTACGGCTGCCTGGTGGCGCCGTGCCCTCCATGTTGCCAGTCAACTCAGCCACTCTGGCCTTGATTCGAGCAACCCTAGATTCGATAGCTGTGAGAGCAAAAGTTGGTTAGCATTCCATCTTTTCACCAAGAGTAACAGATGAGAAAATGATCAAAGACTTACTCTCCTCTCCACTCGTATCTCCATCACCATCCGTGGTCTTACTGTATCCACCCTGGCTCTGCTCCTCGCTTTGCCTCTGCTGTGCCGCACGATCCGCCGCGTTCTTGCGGATCTGTGCCCACCTGTCCTGTGCAGGCGTCAGGCTTGGCGACTGGACCTCAGGGGCGGGTGAGTGAGCGGGAGCAGGGGCCGGTAGTGTCTGGGCGGCGGCGTTCTCTCGCTGCCTGGCGATAGGTGGCGGAATGGCATCAAAAGACTCATCGTCCGAGTCGTTAGGAATGAACGCTGGCTGGTCCGCCAGCGGGCCCTGATCAAAGCGACTAAACTCCTCGCGCGCCTCGTTGGCATCCATCGTCTCGACCGGCGATACTGTCTCTATGGATGGCTCATACTCCGGCACGGGAGGTGGGCCGTCGGCTGCAGGCCTTGTGGGGGTGACGGGCGTGTGGGCTCGGGGCGTTAGATCATCGGTTCGTTCGCTGGGCGCTGCGAGCGAGCTCGCTCCAGTCATATGGGGCTCAGGCGACAGTGCGGCGCGGGATGGGGAGTGAAGCGCCTCAGCGGCTGCTGCTCCTCCTGCCACTCCTGCCGCTGCTGCCGGTGGGAAGCCGTTACCCGCGAACTCTGAGCCCTGTTGCTGTTTGGGCTCCTTGTCCTTCTTACGACCAAACAATTTCCTGAATCCGCCTGATCCTTTATCCTTCTCCTTGTGCAGCTTTTTCTGCTGCTTTTTATTATCAGGGCTAAACTCAGGCTCTGGGGAAACCAGGTCGGTTCGTTGCAGTTCCATACTATGCTGCTCTTGGGGAGGTGGAGGCAAGGCTGCCGGCTCCGGCGTTGGCGCCTGCGAAAGTGGCTTTCTCGTAACAGGAGATTGCGGCGCCACTGCTGGCGAAGCAGGGGGAAACAGAGAGGGTGACTTCTGAGGAGGTGGCGGCGCTTCATCATCCTCCTCGATGGGTGTATATAACCCGTTGCCATTGGACTGCATTGTTGATTGACCAAGACCCCGGCCTGTGCTGGAACTGGACAGATAGGCTTCGCGGATGGCCTCCTTGTCATACCGGTTGGCCCACTGCATCGCCGGGGATGCCTCAGTCTTTAGACCAGATTGGATCGTCATGATGCTCTTTGTCTTTTCGGCAATCAGCTCAGCGTCGGTCCTCCCACGCCTCGTCGGCGAGTTTTGCGCAGCTGCTCGCTTCTCCATCATCTCTTTTTCATGGAGTCGCTGCGCTGCAGCTTGAATCCTGGCCTGCTGGTCTGGTCCGATGCTAGCCTTGCTGGTGCCCATGTCGCCGCCGCCTTGCCCGTCTCCCCTGCCGAGCATGTTTTTACCCACCGATTTGCTGCGAGACATTCCTGTCTTGTTGCGGCGGGTCCAACTAAAGAAACTCTTTTTCTCCGCAATATAAGCACCCTCGTCGGGCTCCGGCGCGGCGCCCTTGACCATCTCCTCGAATATCAGCCACCGCCCACTGCGGATCTGGGTCTCAATGACAGCACATCGTCCAAACGAAGACTTCCTCTCGGCCGTCTCCTCAGGTGCGAGACTGGTCATCCACACCCACCAGAACGAGTCGTCGAGCTCCAAACGGGATATGCTTGCCAGCTCTCCTGGCTCGAGGTTTTGCTCAGACTCCAGCCTCGGTCGGTGAGACTGTGCACTTCGCTGACGGATTGTCGTGTCGATGGGCGGGAGTACCTTGTCGGGCGGGAGTAGGAGGTTTGAGGGGCTGTTGGGCCCATCCTGCGCAAATCCAGAGGACAAGAAATCGGCCCATGATGGTGTGGTTGGCCGTGCAAGATTAACTCCCGAGGCTGGCGTAGTCCTAAGCCCAGTAATCTGTCGCCTCCCTGGCCTTTGCTCCGAATCGTCATCATCATCCATTAGCGTCGCACCGAATCCGATATCCTCAAATCGTGACCAAGAGGCATCGCGCAGACCGGTCGAGTGCTTGGCACTGGACAGTGCCTGGGTCTGGTTCGCCGCAGCAATCGCCTTAAGAACTCTGCGGCACTCCTCCGTCAAAGCCTGAACGGGATCCTCATAGTCGGAAAATTCAAATAACGGCCGGTCGTTGTCTCGATACTGGAAATGGTTGCCTCGCCTGAGGAGCGCAAAAGGGGTCGGCGATACCGTCTCGACGATCATTACCACCTTGTATGTTGTTGACATCATGAGCGATGGCCTTTCCGGGGGATACTCGGTCTCCTGAAGCAGTTTCTGAAGCGACATAGGAAGCATGGAGATTCCGGCCTGTGTTTGCTGGGGGGCGACCGATCGTAGGTAGGCGAAGAACAGATGGCTGGTCGCATCAGCTGCCTTGAGCCAAAGTTTGTAGCCACCTTCGAAGCCGTTTCCAGTATCCTTGTGCTCGAAAGCCCACCATGAAGCCATGCGAGAGAGTTTGCGACCGCCAAAGCCGTTCATCTTGCCATGCGCGGCTACGGCAGCAAGCAGATCGAAGAAGTCGAATATTATGGATGTCCGTGCCTCATTCTCTACACTGAGGGGTATAAAAGTCCGGAAGGAATCGCGTGCCATATCCGAGTCTGGTGAAAGGGTAGGTCAAGTTAGAACTGCCGGAGTTCAAGTTGTAAGGCGCAAGAAAAAAAGGGGGGACTTTTGATACGGACCATGTTCGCCCACCTTGAACAGCTCATAGGCATCCCAGCCCACTACGCCACCTTGCAACCTAGCCCAGCACCACTTTATGACACCAGATATGACCTATGAAAACGGACTTAGCAAGAGTATTGGCAGGATGAGTACAGCGGAATGTGCCAAACCTACCATTGGTTCTTGCATTCGAAGCTCCTGGCCCAGCATATCACCGCGCAGATTCGATGAGTGGTCGAAAAAATGCCGTATAAAAGTCCGGACTGCACTAGGGTTGGAGGTCGGGCGGAACGGGAGGAGCAAAAATGGTATGTCAAGGCCTGGATACGGTTAAAACGAAGCTCGCAGTCAGTTTCCGTGCCGACCACACTGGGTACCCAGGCAGACAATATTTGAGATTCCCTCACCTCTAGCCTTCAGTTCCGATGTGCAGCGGTGCACCAGCTCCTGCACCTCCTCAGGCTCGACCGTCGTCCGCGCGAAGCCATCCTCCCATTGAGGCTTCTGCGGCAGCTGATTTGTGAGATGATCAAGGTTGCCATTCTTTTTGGACTTGGATATCTTTGTGGGGCCGTCCTTCCCCTTGAGGCGGGAGAATATGCTAGGCATTGGGAAACGCCTCAGTGACAGGAATGCAGAGCCGAGACTAGTCAATGTCTTGCAAGCATTCGAGCTGGAAGCTCAGGCAGTTCGATTTAGGCCGCCGGGTAGGGGCGCCCGTGCCGTCTGCCGCGCAAGACAAAGAATAGAGCGACGATCCTCTGGCGTTGCTCGTTGGGCGAACCGCGAATTCGATCAAGGCAACCTTGGCGGGCCAGGTTTTTGGGTTCGTGCGGGAGAGCAGCTTGTCGAGCAAACAACCGCAAGTCTTTTGGGGGAAAAAAGACAATAGCAGCGATTGGCAACTTTGGAACAGCAGGTAAAAGCGAATGAACCTGCCAGCCAAGAGGAAATCCAGGGTCTCGTCTTGAACGTTGCGGGTGTATGCGTGGTATCAGATGGTATGTACTACGTAGTGTGGCGAGGAAGGTTTTTGGTGCAACCCAGTAATGACGGGAGTGAGCGCGTTGATTAGTTGGAATCAAAAAAATAAAAAATAGAAAACCGCGTGGTAGATTTCCAATGGATGTCCACAAACACTCCACGCAAAAGGCTATGAATGGCTGGTTGCAAGGTAAGAATAAGGACAATGAGGTAACCGAGCAAATACACACACAAAAAACAGGACAAGAAAAAAATAATAATAAAGATCGATCTGATACAAGCAAACACGAGAAGGAAAGAGATTGTCCAGCGCGGTACTGGTTTTAGCGATCAATGCAGAAATGCAATGCTGCCCAGCCCCCAGCCAGGCCTGGCTCAATCTGCAAAGAGGGTTTTCTTTCCTAGCGCTGAAGAGGGCGATCGAACAGGTTCGGCTCTAGCCCAACCTGGGAAACCTGTATGCGAAAGGGCCTGGAGCTTGCGCGGGCGTGTCAATCAATGTCTTCAGGGGCTAAAGTGGGACGGGGATGTGAGACAGGCGACGGGCAAGGCGGGCGCCCCCGACAAGGGAAGGGGGGTCCCCTGTTGTTCAAATTGGGCAGGGGGTAGAAGTGGTTCTGCTAGAATAGTACAGGTTGTACGGTACCTTGCTGTAGGTGGTAGTTAGCTGCAAACAGCTCGATCAGCAAAAAAAAAAAAAAAAAAAAAAAAAAAACACACACACACACACACACACACACAACCAATGATGTACACCTTATTTTTTATTGTTTGTATAAATGCCAAAAGATACTTTAAACTGCGTTGATCCGACATTTGCCATCCAACAACTTGCGGTTGAACGCCGGACAAAAGGGTACGTGCAGAATTGACCGTCTGTTCTTTACGTGCCTACTGCACGCCGTCCTCGACTAAGAACCCTTTGGATGAGGTTGGCAGTTCGTAAAACCCAAAGAAATAGAAAACGGGCGGAAAGGAATCATCAGTTTGATTGCCAACAGTCACACCAAGTTTTGTACCTGCATAGTAAGATGAACGGGTCGGTTTTTAGAATAACAATCCGTCAGCACCTTAGGCCGGGTTCCAGTGCGTCAGAGGCTCGTCAAAAGCGCAGTAGAATGCAGATAGCCCGCAAAGGTGGGGGTGCTAGCGGTTCCGGTTGGTAGTGTGGTGGGCTGTGATGGGGGGTCCGTGCTGGGGAAAGAAAAAAAAAAAGAAAAGAACATGCGTCGTCCGTTTTTTTTTTCTGGTCTCGGTTATCACGTAATTATTTTTGGAGGGGGGAAGGGGGTTTTGCTTGCCGCGTTTATTTGTTCGTTGGTTCGGCCACAAGGATCCGATGTTATCGACTGCATGCATACAGTAACACTGACAATTCCCCACTGAGGAGTAGTCGCTACGCAATCGACCAATTGATAACCTAAAGTGGACGTGCTCAGGAACAGTCGAATTTTCTTTATATTACGGAGTGAAGATGCCGTTTTTAGTTGGTTGGTTGGTAGTGGTACACTGCGTATTAAGGGCTGCAGCTAGATGAAATTACCTACGTCGTGCTGATGGTGGTTTGACAAGAAGGGTTGGCTACCAGAGCCTGTCTGGCTAAATCATCGCACCAGGGCATAGAAGTTCTCCACTCCCGCAGACCGAATCCTTCCTAAAGTAGTATCAGATGAAGAAGAATCTGCATGCACTATGTATTGCGTCCAAATGGTGTATTATAGGTAAAGGTAAGGTACCTAGTTACGGGTACCTAAGCTATACGGAACCGGTATACATAATGCCTACCTACTTAACATAGTATCGGATTAACATGGCATTTTGTTTTGAATGATAATGCTTTCCCGTGCATTTTTCTTTGTCTCTGTCTTTTTCATGCACACCGTATTCGGAGTAATAAAGAAACAGCAACGTTCCAAAAATAAACTCTTCCCAGTCAGCCACGCGCTACCAAAGTCTCTTGACTTGCCGTCATCTACAATTAGAGCTGGTCCATCCCACCCTGCCAACATCTGACTTAGGTATACCCGGTAATTTGGTAATTAATGATCCGGGTGCTGCCCGAAAAGAACAGATAAACACGGACGCACACCCAATCTTTCAGCCTTCAGGTCGTTTTATCGCCTGCAGATCAGCTAGGCTCTCTTTTTTGGTATGGGGTCCCCAATCTTAGCCCGATCACCGGGGGGGAGGGTGGTTGGGTTTACTATGTTATGTTCATGGCTTCTATGTGCTGAAACCTCAACGCATGAAGAAGACTTGCGCAACGATTTTTGAACCGGGGATACTAGTCGGGACAAACTCGACCGCTGACCTGGCAGAAGTGCTAAACGGCATGGAAGTCTTGGAGAGGTGGAAAGAAAGAATGTGAAGTCGAAAGAAAAGAAAAGAAAAAGCTACCGTGGCTACCGTAGTACACTCATACCATGTAACACCTATTTCGTATATTCCCGATGCATTGCTGCTGAAAAAAAAAAAAAAAAAAAAAAAAA
>NW_022156716.1:1432247-1459238 GCF_004355905.1 Pyricularia grisea
TTTTTTTTTTTTTTTTTTTTTTTTTTTTTTTTTTTTTTTTTTCGCCGGGCGCCACGAAACACACCTTGATTGATGGTCCATTTTCTTCTCTTACATGGTATTTACTTGGCGCGCATCAAGCAACTCAGCATATCGCCGTCGCGTGTTTATTATGCGCAACACACAGGTCACAAATACCCAATGCAAGGGCCCCATCTAATTATGGGTTTCCATATATCTGATCTGATATCACAAAGTCTCCCACAAAGGGGCGGCCGCATATCGGACTCTTTTTATTTTGACAACCCCATGCCTACGCCAATCCCCGTAAATCGCATACAAACGTGACGTGAAAATAAATAAGATTACCGAGAACCAGTGCCAAATCAGCCGGTTCCCGTAAATACCGTTCCGACCATAGGCCCCTGCCGGCTTCGGTACTCGAGGCTCGATATCATTATGCCGTAGCCGTAGAAGGATCCTTATTCTCGTCTCCTTTGTCCTCAATGCCTTGCTTCGCAGTCAAAGGTGTTGGAACCTCAGGCTTCTTGTTGTCCTCAATCTTTCGCAGCTCCTCCAGCGCCTCCAGCTCTTCCTCCTCGTCAAAATCGAACTCCTCCTCCTCATCTTTCTTGGCCTTATCTGCAGCCGGTGCCGCCTTGGCTACCTCGACCTTCGGTTTGGGCAACAGGCTGACTCCCTCCGTCAGGCTCCAGTCGATCTCCTCCCCGTCCCCATACCTCTGCACCAACCACTCGTTGGCTTTCCTGAAGTGCCCACAATCAAAGAATCCCCTGGATGCGCTTAACGGACTTGGGTGCACCGCCTTGAGTACTAGGTGCTTCTTCTGGTCGACCTTGATCACCCTCTTGGCCGCGGGGCTGCCCCACGCCATAAATACGACGCCCCTGCTGCGTCTGCCCGCCACGAGCTCGATAATCTTTTGCGTAAACTTCTCCCAGCCCCGGTTTGCGTGCGAATTGGCCTCGTGCGCCCGGACCGTGAGGCAGGTGTTGAGCATCAACACGCCGCGCTGGGCCCAAGGTGTCAGCAGGCCCGAGTTGTTGGGCGGCGGCGTGAAGGCTGGGTAGTCGTTCTTGAGGCAGATATACATGTTCTTGAGAGACGGTGGTGCCTTGGTCGGTGGCCGCACTGAGAAGGCGAGCCCATGGGCCTGGTTGATATTATGGTAAGGATCCTGACCCAAGATTACGACCTTGACTGTGTGGAAGGGTGTATGGCGGGACCTGTTTGTGGCAAAATGAACAGGCAGATGTTAGTATGTATACAACAGAACATAGTGCCAAATATGTTTGTCGGTGACGGTAACAAAGCTCGCCAGTTTACATACCATGAATAGACATCTTCCCTCGGTGGAAACACTTTCTTGCCTGCATTCGCTTCCCTGTCTAGGAATCTCTTCAGGTCAAGAAACTCCTTGGTAGTGATCTCGTCCTTGAGCAACGCAAGCCAGCTCTCATCCAAAGTGTCAATCTCCAGCTTTAGCAGCTCCCTCTGCTCATCAGTAAGCTTCTCAACCCACTTCTGCTTGTTGAAACTGGCAGCCGGTGGGTGGGCTGGTGCTGAGGCTGCTGGTGCCGCGGTAGAACTTGAGCTGCTCGATGTGGTGGCGCCGCCGGCTGATGTGGTCTTGGGTGCGCCAAAGAATGATGTGATGCTGCCGTTCTGCTTGGGTTTCTTAGCATCCGAGGCTAGCAGCGCTCCATTGGCCTTGCGCTTGAGGGTGGACATGGTGTGAGGAAACAGCTTTGGACTGCTGGTGCTGTCGTAACAAAGATGCTGTGTGCCTCCACAGTCTGGAGATGTATTTGGGGGCCAAGGATCGGGCAGTATCCAGAATCCTTGTTCAAACCTTGATTGTGCAGTTTGTTTCGTTTACAAGGGCGAAAAACGAGTTGATTTATGAGTTGTAACAATAGGTAGACACCTTGAGCTTTGCAATTGGGTGGATTAATAGAATAGATTGAAGGGAGAAGAAGGTGTGGAAAATGCAAAAAGAAGACAAAGCGGCACGAGTTGATTGCGTGTGAGCGAGTACGTAGGCAGACCTAGTTCAAAATTACAGGCAGAATGGATAGGTTCCGTTTGTGCGCCGATAGCTGTGTTTGCTTCTTTTCGTTTCAATTTTCCAAAACGGGCGAAGTCTGCAGTAATAGTTTATGGGGAATGGGTAGTTGACGTCGCATTGAGGAGGTGGGAAAAGAGAAACGCGTAGTATTCACGTCGCGGGCGCGTAAAAACGCCTGAGCGTGCTGCAACTTTAATGGGCTTCCGCGGGCGGCCAGCCCCTGAACTATGCATGCCTGGTTGTTGTTGAACGTTGCGCCCAGCCCGCCGTCTGGTCCATGCAAGGCAGGTAGCGTATACCGTACATCCCCCCTCCCCACGTAAGTGAGAGGTCAGAACATGTCATGAATCATAAGTTTTTCAACAGATCTATACTTTTACTAATTCGTTCCTAGTCTTACATCCATACCACCAACCAAAATTGAGGACTGCATCTGGACTAAACTTGAAAAGAAATCAAATCCAGTCACCACGCAACATCCCGAGTCCGGACGATTTTTTTCTTTCTTTCTCTTTTTCTCGTCGCGTCTAAAAGAGCATGTGAAATATCACACACAGCTCGTAAGAATTAATTAACGCTTTCCTTGCCCGAACGCCCTACAATGCATCCAAATACGCAACAGAGAGGTGTTTTTTTCCCCATGAAAGAGTTCAAAGAAAGTGACAAACAAGTCATATATACCACCAAAGCCCTTTCGATTAGGACTGCTTCAGCTCCATCTCTTGCCGTAATTTCCTTTCGTTCATACTCCTGAACGACCTCTTCCCAACCTCATAGCTGCTGATCATTATGGCGCAGGCAGGCGCTACCTTGAGCGTCCTTGGGATCCAACCTCTGAATAACCCGGCTGCTCCTTCAGTTCGGAAGATATGCCACAACAATTGCACCATACTCCGTTCCTCGGGTGCGACAGCCTTGGCGGTCTTGGACACGCCGCTATTGCTCTGGTAAACTTGAGTGCGCGTTTTTCCAACGTCGAAAGGCATGGTAGCCACCGATGCAAACGCCCCAGAAAGTGCGCCAGCAGCAAAGCTGTCCACAAAAGTCTCGGCGTGGTTCTCACGGCTTTGGGACCTCCTTCGGGCACGCCCGCGGGACTCGTCAGCATCGCGCGTCTGGCCCCTCCCTCGCTCGCGCGCATCAGTAAGGTTGCCTCTGATGAACTCGTAGCCCCACCAATACATTCCAGAGAAGGGCACATCCCGCCACAAAGTAAGAGTTAAGCCACGCCATAGTGACCGGTAGCCCTGAAGCCCGACCATCTCGCGGATGCCTCGGAACGTGTCGGCCAGGTGTCCTGCTGCTGAAGAGCCGTGAGAGGCCTGGAGTCGAGTTCTGAAGAGCTCGATGGGGCTTACAGCCCCTGCTGCTAATATCCTGGCCACACTGCCGGCGACCAGGGGCGAATAGTCTTCCTTGACGGCTTTCACAATGGGGCTCTCCCTGTTATACCTGAGCCATTCGTAGCCAGTAAAATATATAATGTTGCCCGGAACCGCCATGAGGAGTGTTGGGGATAGACCCCGCCACAGAGCAGTTGCGCCTTCATTGCGGGCAATTTTCCTGAGTCCATCTATAGTCGAGTTGTATGTTCTTTGTTGTGTCTGCTCCACTGCGCATTCCAATGCGGCCACCCTGGAGCTGCTGGGTTCTGTGTGACCACCGACGACGCAAAACTGGGCATTGTTGTTCATGAAAAAAACCTCGCGACAGCACGCCGTGACGCCTATATTGGCAGGCGGACGGAATGTGTTTGTTGAAATAAGGGGTAGTTTGTGAGCTTTAACTGACGATTCAGGCTTAGCGATGGTTTGCGACTGTAACCGCACACGAACGACATCCAAGGGCGTAACTGCGATGGGTTAGCACTTCACATCTTGAATGCCCGGCCTGTATGCAACACACAAACATACCTAGAAGGCCAGTCAATAGGCTGCCAGAAATGGCGGATACCATCTTCTGAACAGCAGTGATCTCGACGGCTTCATCGCCCGCAGACAAACCGCCCGCTACGCCTGTTGGCAGCGGCAAAGGCGCCGCCTGCTCCGCACCCGATACCATCTTTGCTAACGTGATGGATTTTGTGCCATTGTCGCGGTCGACCGGGTCGTGAATAATTTGTGAGGAGGGAACCGAGGCCAAGGACGCCATCCCGGCCTGGCTCAGCTTCGCATTATCAGACGGGATGGATATATGAAAGCTTGCTCGGTCGATTCTGATATTTTCGTGGCAGACGGACAGTGCAGATAAATATGTATGTTTGTTTTGTTGAATTGCGATGAACAGACGAGTGTAAAGATCGCTCACAAAAACGGCCAATATATGCTTGAGCAAGAGTCTATTAAGGTTCGGTGGTTGTTTAGTTACTTGGTTGAATGTGGAGATAAGGGGTTTGAACGCCGAAATTCGGATCAGGAGTGAGTAACAATTTTTTTGCCTCCTCGGTGCACGTAACGGAGATAGGGGACAGACGTCGATGACGACGGAGCTTCGATGGAATCGACATGGAATGCAGCTCGACCCACGGCGGGGACTTTTTCCGTTGGACGTAAATTGGACTACGTTTCACCAATCAAAACACTTGAACGCGCGACTGGCAGATGGATGCAGTGGATAACTTTGTGCATTGAATTTGTGGATCTTAGATTTAACCCCCCTGCCCAGGTGCTTGGTCAGGCTACACGTATACCTAGTACTTTGTACCACTGGCCCACTCCCAATTGGGTACAGTTTGCTGGCGGTTACTACTGCTGGGTACCATCGGCAGATCCACCCCAGGGTCACTCCGTACCTGACCAAGCTGGCCTTCCCCTGTTGCGTGGTGTTGTCTTGCCTGTTGTCGAACATCAGGGGACAAGGCTTACAGGACACCAAACTCGCTGTGGCACTAAAATCATCATGGCATCAACCTTAGGATACTTTGAATAACTCGTACTGCCTGAGTACCTGTTACCTAAAATCACAAGCACGTTACCTGCTTAAGTATATTGTACAATTTTCACCATCTACCGGCTGTTAATATCAGAAGCAACAAGGACGACCCGGACCTCCACAACCGCCCATTGAACCCGTCTTTCCTCGTCCTCCCCGTCCATTTCCATTCCTACTACATCCATTGAACCAAATTCGCCACATCCGAACCCTCAAGGTACACAAAACTCGATCAATTGAGGACTCGCGCAACACCAGGTGCAGGTATAAACACGCCGCACACGCCCCTCGCCGGGACGAGGTCCATGGCTGCCGCTGTGTCGCCATGGCACAATACAGCAATGGCTACTCATCTTCCTTTCGAAAACCCCAAGACGATAACTCAATAATCGAGGAGTTACGGGCCGCCGCCGTGCGCTCCGTTCGATTCCTATGGAGGTTTGCCAAGGGTCCAGGTCGGGTCATGGCCATCAACGGCCTCTCTCGGTCTTCACATCAGCTCAAGAGGAATCTAGTTGCCCGCAGAATACTGAGTTTTCCTCACTTGCTCGTTGCATTCTGGGTCATCGTACTGCTGTGGGGGGAACGTTGGGTGTTTCATAACAAGGTTAACCAGTGCCACTGGGACAAGTGGGAAAATTGGGTGCGTCCTCTATAAACTTGGTTTCCGCGTCTTGCATGTTGGCCATGGCCGTCCGTATAGCTAACTTTGCTCTCCTTCCAAAGCCCGCCGGTGCAGATCCACACCATCTCATCCTGGTGGCCGACCCCCAACTGATAGATCCGCATTCATACCCTGGCCGACCATGGCCCCTGAATCCTCTAACCTATAAGATTACCGACAACTACCTCCGTCGCTCTTACAACCAATTAATATCTCAACTTGATCCGACTTCTCTCTTCTTTCTAGGTGACCTTTTCGATGGCGGTAGGGAATGGAAGACCGCCCATGGCGAATTCAAAGATCCTGAGTGGAATCAACGGCCGGGCTCCGAAAAGGCGCTCCTAAAGAAATGGTATAAGAAGTATACCCACAAATTCTGGCTGAAGGAATACGGGCGTTTCGGGAATATTTTTTTTGATCCCTGGGTCAAGCTGGCTCAGAAAGGACCAGTTGAGAGTCGGCGGGGGAGGAAGATAGTCGCAAGCCTACCGGGGAATCATGATCTCGGCTTCGGAGACGAGATCAAGATTCCCGTCCGTGACCGGTTCGAGACTTATTTTGGCGAGGGGAACCGCGTGGACGTCATCGGCAATCACACGTTTGTCTCGGTCGATACTGTCTCGCTCAGCGCTGGCCAGGCCTATCACCGCATTGAGGAGATCTACAAACCGACCGAGAACTTCCTCAAACAGGTTGGCTGGGCGAAGCGCAAGGCTGTTGTCAAGGAGCTACGCCATCTTAGAGGCGAGGTTGAGGAGGTCAAGTTCTGGCACCGCATCGAGGACCTCGAGAAAGCCGATTTCAAGGACACCCCGAAGCTAGTGACTGAGAAAGATACGGCCGATTTACCGTCCATCTTGTTAACACATGTGCCCCTTTTTCGGCCACCGGGGACGCCTTGCGGGCCGCTGCGCGAGCATTGGCCGCCCGCAAAGCCGCCAAAGGGTCAAACGGGCCCCGTCATACCCGACCACCGCAACGCCATATCCGTCTCGGGTGGCTACCAGTATCAAAATGTTCTTAGCGAACAGGACAGCCAGGAGCTTATTCGGAGCATTGGGAACGTGGTGCACGCCTTCTCGGGCGACGACCATGACTACTGTGAGGTGGTACACAGCGCGGCGCAGGGGAACGTCAAGGAGATCACGGTCAAGAGCATCAGCATGGCCATGGGAGTGCCCACACCAGGATTTCTCATGGTCAGCCTCTACAACCCGATAGACACCCAAGGCAAGCCGCTCCCCGGTGCGCCCAAGGAGACCATTCAAACGCACCTGTGCCTGCTGCCCAGCCAGCTGACCATCTTCTTCCGCTACGGGCTCTTCGCCGCCCTATCGGGCATCCTCCTGGCGATCCGCGCGTTCCTCGTTCCGGTTCTGGGCCTCACGCCCTTTGCGCTCGAGCCCCAACAGGGAAGCGGCTCCCTACTTCCCGTCAAGGCCAAGATGGACGACCCATACTACGGCCGCCGTACGCCGACGAACGACTCGGGCACCTCGAGCTTCCAGTCCCGCGGCTACGGCTACGGCGTCGCACCGCCCAGCAGTAAGATGCGGCATTCGACGCCGGGCCACCGTGGCAACGGTGGCGGCGGAGGCAAGTGGGGCTGGGGCTCCAACAGCACGCGCACCCCCAAGATCGAGATCCGCCCGGACGACGAGGACGACGACTTTGGCAAGTGGAAGGCTGCGAGGCCCAGGGGCGGCCGCCAGCGCTCCCTGGTCATCTTTCGGGAGTTTTGGACCACGGCGTGGCGGTGCCTGTGGATGGTAGCTACAATATGGGCCTATCTCACCTGGAAAGGGTGACTTTGTTCGTTTTATTGTTTTATTAATTCTGTTGGGAGACCTCATGTTCATAGACATGAGGTTTTTACGTCGATCCATTTTTTCCCCCATGTGTTGTTTTATGGTCTGTTCTGTTTACTCTCAAAAAAGAAAAAAAAAATCACTATTGTACTTGTACTGCATTGGGTGCGCGGGGAACAAGTTGAAAACGGTCTAATTAAACGGCATATACTTCCTTATTTCCTCCTCTCCCCTGTGTATCAAGACGAGCAAAGTTCAAATAGACCCGGGGCTAAGGATGCACAAGATCTGCCTGCTCCAAGGGTATAAAGTTTTATTTACAAACGGGTTTTCAGGGTACGAGTTTTCATCAATGTTTAATTTTTTTCTTTCTTTCTTCTCAAGTCCTGTCAACGACACGCCCTATTTTGCGCGTTTAGATTACAGCATGGGCTTTTCTAGCAAATCCGATCCCAGCTCTGAGAGGTTTCATCGCATCGTGGATCCGTCTTTGGTATTAGCCAAGTACATAAGTTGAACGATGTTAAAGGAAAGGAGAGAAGTTTAAATGTCGTTGGAGAACACTTGGTGAGGGTCATACGAGTACAAGACAAGAATTGCGGTCGACAGAAAGGAGAGAAAAAGCAACGCCACCGAAAGGCTAAAGAACACATAAAAGGGATTAAACGAGTGGGAGCCGGACCAACCCAAGCAGGCTTTTTTTGTTGCTGCATCTTCGGAAACACAAACAAAATGCAAAATACGAAATAAAGAGAGAGGGTGGAGAAGCACATCATGGTGCTTTGTATTCCGATCGGGAAAAGAAAAAATCCTCGTCTAGTGCATCCTCTCAGTCAGATGGATGACGGCAGCATATCCAGCGCAGCAGCTGGTGCTCATGTTGTGGGCGCACCAGGGGCACTTGACCATGGTCGTGATGGCGCCGCTGATGCCCATCGCGTGATCTTCAACCACCGCGTCCGGGCTCACCATGCACTCGTACACGCGGCTGGGCATGTCGTGCAGGAAACGGCAGCTACAGCACTCGACCAACATCTTGGCCACCTTTTGCCCAAGCAGCTCAGGCGGTGGTGCCGTCTTCTTGATCACCACTGCGTTGGCGGTCGAGGACGGCGAGGGCGGTGGGAGCAGCGACCGCCTCGACACCGTTACCCCCGCAGGGGCAGATGCCTTTTCGGGGGCGGGGATTGCAGGTGGTATCATGATCGTTTGGGCCGAGAGTCTGTTGGCCGACGAGTTTGCGAGAATGGGCTTGGGTGTCTTTGCTGCCTTGGGTATGACCATTGAGATCGGGGGCGCGAGCGCCAGTCTTGCTGGGATCTTGGGTGGCTTTGATTGGGGCATCGAGATGAGCGATGGAGGCATGAGGACGGATTTCCTAGCCTCTCTGAGGTAGGCCGCTCCCGTGGCCAGCTGCGGGTGCTCCACGGCTATGGCAATCCTTGGTGCTGTGGACTCGTCGTCGTCTGTACTCTCAGTGCTCCTGAGCATCCTGCTCTTCCTCGCCCTCGACTTGGGAGGAATGAAGGGTTCATGTTTAAGGGGAGGCAGGAAAGACACGTCGACAGCGGTGGAGGACCCATCCGACTCCTCTTGGGATGTGGCCCTGCTTAGGTCCGAGGGCTCAGAGTCGACCGAATCGACCGAGTTGGCAATATTGTGCCACACGCGTCCGTTTGGCTGTTCGTCTCGGCTGTTTGTCTTGACCAAGGCCTGCGTGGGCTCTGTGCCCTCGATTTTATCTCCGGTTGCCACCAGCTCCGAAAAGTCAATAACAAAGGACTCGCCCTTTTGGCTTGGTACAGGTGTCGAGAGCACAGGCTTGCCGTTTGAAAACTCATACTTGGCACTGGCCTCCAGGTGAAACGGTGAGTCCACCTGAGAGTAGGTGCTTGATGATCTCTTCAACCGGCTTCTGAGAGACGGCTGCTTCATCATAACTAGAGAGGCCTGATGAGAGTGACGATGAGTCCTACTGTCGTTTGCCACGATCTTACCACGCCCTGGCACGTTTGTCATCTCGGTGACTATTGCAGGCATCTCCTTGGCCGACTGGGGCCTTGAGCTGTCTGGAGTAGTGTTTAGCGACGTCATGTACGAGTCGTCAAAAGACGAGGTTGATGAGCTACCCGAAGCCTGACCAGCCCTTCGTGAGGGCGCAGCGACAAGCTGCTCCACAGATGTAGAGATTTCCGGCTCAGGGCCTCCTTCATGGAAAGAGAGGCCTGTGCCGCGCGGGTTGAAAGGACCAGTGATGACGGGAGCAGATTCGGCTGTTGGCGATCTCAACATCGCCATGGCCTTCTCCTTGAATGATCGCGCTGTTCCGCTGTGAGGGGGCGACTGCGAGGTCCCTCTGTTGCTTAAATACACCGTCTTGACATTAGGTGGTGACTGGTCCTCGCCAGCGGATGAGGAGCCACTATGATATGACTGCGCATATGCTTGGCGTGGAGGAGGCGAAAGCCCTTTATTCCCAACACTGGCGTCTCGTTGAGCATCTTGGCCGACTGATTGGGCATACATGGAGCGCTGATCCATGTTGCTTGCAAATGATGAAATAGAGCCAACCGGCCCCGAGATTGGTGACTGCTGCTGCCACTGAAGGTCCCCCTGAAGCGGCGAAAATGTATTGTTGGGCATGGCATACAATGGTGGTTGTTTCCGAAGCTGCTGCTTAAAATCGCCTGTGTTATGCGCTGATTTTGGAAACTCAAAGTTTTGGACGTCATGATGGGCCCCCACTGCGACAACACTGGCATTGCCAACTTGTGCTGTGCCCGAGGACTCCCGCATCGCCAACTCACGCTCGTTCTTTTCCTGGCGTGCCTGGAAAAAATCGGCAGTCCTCGAGGCTGTAGAATAGAGGAGGGATTGGCTCGAAGGGTACCCGACCTGGGTTGGGGACATGACGTGACTAGGTGTTTGCTTCTCCGTGGTGTCTCTATGGTTTCTCGTACTGAGGACGTCTGTCAGAGTGACGCTTCTGGGAATCTTTGCCACTGGGTTGGCGCTGTGTTGGTGACCATCTATGCCCGGGCCCGAGGACTGTGATCTCTGCATTGGCACACGTTGCTGTGGGTTGATAACCGGGCGAGCGTTGGGGAAAAGCGACAGCGAGCCACTTCTAGAGCGAATTCGCGAGTGGGATAAGACCTGGGAGGCTGCTTCTGTTTCCCTCTCGAGTCTGATACCTCCAACGAAGCCCCGGTCTTGGTCAAACGGTACGTGGGCGACCGGCACCGGCGGCTGTGGCTGTGGCTGTTGCTGCGCTGATACGGCCATCGTGCTCGACTTCGTCGACGTAGTGTAGTTTTCATTGAAGACGTTGCTTATTGGTGTCGACTTGATCAGCATTTCGGTCGTCTTCAAGATACCGGACGGCTGGGTGATGGCAGGTTTCGTAGGTTGTATCTGGCTATCTCCTGCAACAGAGCTTGGTGGTTTGGGCACCGGGGGCAGAGGAGGAACTGGAGATGTGGGCTGCGCAGCTGAACGGCGTGGTGCAAGCTTGGAGAGCCTCGACCTCCTCTTAGTTTTCTTATCTTCGGCAGATTTCGGTGTGGTAGGTGACTTTTCCTTTTCCTTCTTCTTCTTCTTTTTGCTGAACCCAAGATCACCCCATCCCGGTGATTGGCATATAGAAGAACGGTCAGAATCATCGTCTTCATCCGGGGCTGCAAAGCTCACTGTCTTGGAGCGGTTTTTGCTATTGGCCCGGGCAGATGGGACGATGTCAATGGAAAGTGGCGGGCCTGTGACGCTTCGGCGGCGAACAGAGTTGAGCATTGCATCGTTTGCCGCTCCCTCTTGGGGTGTTGGTCCCAGGTCACGGCGGCGATCTTGAAGTGTTCTCAGATCCGACTCAGAAGTGAGGTCTTGATTTTGAATTCTCAAGTCCGGAGTGCTCTCTGCTCTTCCAATGCCAAGTCTAGCCAGCTGTGGTTTTGTGGACAAATAAGTGAGCAAACAAGTCCAAGGCTCGGTGTATGAGATGTGAGAAGAGAAAGGGGAAGGACATAAAGAAGTGGCCCAGAGGTTGTGTGGGTGAGAACAGTTGTTGGGTAGGGAGCTTGTTTGTTCACAGAGGCATAGTGAGCGAGTGACATGGGTTTGCTGGCTGACGGGCTGTTGTGTTACCTTGAATTGCGTCTCCAGCTCCAACATGCGCTGCAGACTCCCTGCTCTGTCGAAATAGTGGGCAGGAAGACCGCCTTTTCCTGAGCCCGGGGTTGATACCGAACTAGCCATGGTTATCTTTTTCTTTCTTTTCTTTCTCTTTTCTGCCTTGAACTTTTCCGTCCCTTTATTTTTCTTTGTGTAGTGTATACGGCAGTCCCAGCCAATAGCGGTTGAGAAAGGATAAACGGCGCTGCCGAAAAAAATAGAAGTTCCGTAACAAGTATCCGACTTCTTTTGTTACCGGCGAATGCTCGGCATACTCGCACAGGGGAGTGAAAGAGTGTGTAGTATGATACAAATATGATATGCCCAATATCTATAGACAGTAGCGAAATGACAATGAGTGACGAGAGAGTGACCAAAGGGGCTAGACAGGTCAAAAGGAATGTAAAGGTCGGAAAACCTGGTCGCTGTTTCAAAACGAATGAGACCTGGGGTTGTCGAGGATGGCGTGGAGAAAGAGAAGGAGATCAAATCAAGCGGCAAAGAAGGAGTCGAGGCAAAGAGAGACAAGGCGAGTGCTTCCTATTTTAGTCTCTTGGTGTGCGTATGGTGCATCACGTTGCCTCCCTACCCGTGCTAGCACCTGCTAGCACAGGCACAACAAGCACACATGGCATCTACCGACAACGTCCCTGATGTCAGGATAGGTACATTGGGGGCCAAAACAGCGGCGGCCCTGGCCGCGGGGACCTCGATACTGTTGCTGGTTGTGGCGCTTCCTGGTTGTGTTTTGTGATTGCACGGACTATGAGAATAGTGGGTGAGCTAGTCGAAATAACCAGCAACGGTCAGACATGGCGAGCTGCAGGAAACGAACGGGTGATTTTGCTGTAGGCTAGCTTAGTGCAGCCGACCTAGGTACAGTAGGGCATCTATGTCATTGTTTGGTTGCTGAAGAAAGTATGAAAGTGTTTCCGTTGGGAAAATTGAACTTTTCCAACTGGAGAAAGGGGGTAAAAAAAGATTACTTTGTCTAACTTTGAGCTTTTGATCAATGTGTATCAGTCACCTGCTTTCTCGTGGTTTCTTTCTTTTCCTAATGTAAATTTTAACTTGATCATTTCCTTGATAACATGGTATACACAAGGTCGTTTGATTATAGGAATCATGGTGTCCGATGTTTTTGGAGATAAATGGGAATGGAAAAGCTCGAAAGTCGGACGAAAACATGATTGGATGAAGTTTTTTTCTTTTTTTCCCCCTCTGCCTTGTTCGCTGCAACTACGGTATCTACTTGCCAAGGCTCGTGATGTTATGGAACCGAAATGGAAAGAAGGGATCAGTGTGCCCAACTAGCCTGGACCCCGATTCGTCCGTTAAAGAAAACATTCTACGGATACCTATGCGGGAGCAAACAGCCCCGCCTCGCGTCATTCCCTGTTCAACGCCGCTACCTATTATTTCAAGAAATCTACCTAGGTACCTGGTAGGTACGGATTTAAATTTTATTCTTTCCCGAAACCTCACGCCAAATTACCCTAGAAGTGCAATCCATTCTAGCAAAGCCAGCCGGCTCAACGCGGACATAAAGCACGGCTCTTCTCAGCCCCAACCAATCGATGTGCAAGTCTGATACGGTCCGTCTTCCAAGCTAACTCGCGCCAGGACCACGTTAATAACGGACTTGAAGATCCTTCTGAAGCGCGACCACGGACACGCATTGTTTGTTATCCCTCGTGTTTGTTGCACCTGTCAACACACCTCTGCAGCAAACACCTCGGACTATGAAAGTTCACCTGAAATCGGCCGCATGGCACGAACACTCGCCAGCTATGGCTAGGCAACTGGGGAAAAGAGTCACAACTGCTTCTAGGCTCTAGAACTTCAGCCGAAGTACTAACCGGGAAAAAAAAGAAAAAGAGATCGAGCAAAAGAAAAAACCAAAGAAACAAAACCAACTTGAAGACGTTGAAAATCATCCCCCAAGCCCGTTTACCACGCCCGGACATGTTGTGAACTTACGATAGTCGGCTCGCGTCCGGCTGCAGTGTACCAACATCAGCCTCAGCGAATGGCCTCCCTCTCGGCGCTAGATCGCCATCACAAAGCTTCTAGAAGCCTTGATCAGTGAGCCCTCGTCTATTCTAGAGTATAAACGGCCAGGAAGACTTCCACGCCTTGACTCAAGCAGTGACCTTGTTTGTAAACTTGTTTGTAAACTTGTTTGTACGCATCGACCTCTTATGCGCCAACTTGAACAAACAAGCCGTTGATTGTTTCTCTAGCCGCTCAGAACAATGAAGCATAAACAGCACCAAAAGCTTGATTACCATGTTCAGCAAACACACGTGCATTCAGGATTTCTAAATTTGTTTGCTGCTGTCATAGAACCAACGATGGATTTGACATGTGCATATAATATTCCGGAAAGTCCTGAGCCCCAAGGCTTTAATCTCGGCACCACGGCCTCTCCGTGTGGCGCAGTAACCTTGCTTTGCAGGACGGTCCAGACTTACCCACAAAGGACGAGAACAAAACAAGGCTCAGTTGGATGCGAATCCATGTTGACACCTGCATTCAAGGCTGCTTGACGTGTATCAAGTCTTTGAAATCCCCGAGGGTGCTCGTGATTTAAGCTTTGTCCCTTTGCGGCCTCAATGAAGCCACAATAAGTCAAAAATGGCACAATAACGCTCATACAGATCTACCAGCCATGTGTTACCGATTGGTAGCGTGCTGCCTCGCCGAGCAAGGCTGTCTGAATCATGTTGAAGTCAAACCAGCTAGAGAGGCTCGCCCCGGCCTTTCCAGGCAGGTCGATGAACGGGAAGAATGGTTCCATGGCGATGGTACCCAGTGCCGCTTTGTACTGCAAGGCTATCACGAGACACATGCCAAACATGTGTCGTCGGTCCCATAATGGGAGAAATGTTGTCAGTTTTGCCATTCGACCGTATGTCTGAAGGTCCACAACCAAACAAGCAATGTTACGTGGGTAGACGAGAAGTGACAATATATACACATGCGTGCATAGGCGAATGCCGTATATTTGAAAGACAACATATAATTGAACCCGGGCCGAACCAATTGAATGTTGTCAAGAGCTTTCACATATCGACGGAGACCTTTGGTTATGAAGAGTTGGGACAGCAAAAAGTTTCTTGTCCATTGACCATATTGCATTTCCTGAGCCGTACCTAGAAACCATACTAGTGTAAAAATGGGTAAACCAATTTTAAAACGTTGATTGAAGTTGCTTAACGAGAAATTGATTGAAATTGTCATGGAACATGTTGAGAATGAACAAATTCAGGGTGCATTGTGTTGGCGCAGGACGGGAAAAGTAAAGAGGCACTTTCAGGGGTTTTAAAATAAGTTAATTAGCAGTCGTTGCAGTGTCTTGTGAGTTGGCGTTACGAGGGCCCGTGCCAAGGCATCCAGGCTGGGGTTCGGCCGACTTACTGAAATCCGGGCCACGACACGCATAAGTCGCCGCGCCTGCCCTTGCCAAACCCTTGGCCTCACAGTAGGCCAGCAGCAACAATATGTGGCAGCCTCTTTCATTTCTGTCGAGCGTATATCGCCTTGAGGCCCTCGACACTCGTCTTGTCACTTCGACGTCGCTGCCGTACAGGCCGGTAGCACCCGGCGATGAAGCAATCGCCCATAAGAAGCAATCACAGCCCCAGTCCGGCGTCGAGGGCCGCGCCCAGCCTGCGAAATGGAAGACCCCCGAGTTTATACTCTACTATGTCTTCCTCAGCGTGATAATTCCGTACATGTTCTGGATCGCATATGATGTTTCGAGACGTCAGTTGTACATTTTTGATTTGTTTTTTTTTTATAACTTAATGTACCCATTTAACAAGGTTTACGGTCAAAGATTTACAGCTAACAACTGACCATCCACAGCATCCGACCCCCGATACCCCAAATATGAACACTTGCTTGCTCCCGGCTGGATTCCGGGGCGCATGGTCGTGAGCACTCCCGAGTCCACCGTCAAGACAAAAAGCCAGCTACGTTCCTAGCTCTTACTCACGCACACCATTTCTTCGCCAGGATGCCTCGGACCCTCAATACCACACCTTCCGTACCAACCTCCCATACATGGGCGCCCTCCTAATCGTCCATCCTCTCCTCCGCCGCTTGTACAACACACTCCGCCCTGTCGCCGCAGACATTCGATCACCTGCCGACCGGGCCGAAGCCCGCCTCCAACAGCGAGTATCCTTTGACGCCATCTTTGCGCCGATCCTTCTCGTGGCCCTACACGGCTTCTCCGCCTTCAAAGTCCTCCTGATCCTCTATGTCAACTATAACTTGGCGACGACGTTACCCAAGCAGCATATACCGGCCGCAACATGGGTCTTCAACATTGGCATCTTGTTTGCCAACGAGCTATGCAGCGGTTATAGGTTCAAGGATATTGCAACTTTTCTGGGGAGCACCGATGGGCTGCTTCACAGCACCGGGGAGTGGATGGATAGCTGGGGCGGAATTTTGTCTCGTTGGGAAATCCTTTTCAACATCACCGTGCTCCGCCTCATCAGCTTTAACCTCGACTACTACTGGAGCTTAGACAGGCGGAGCATGAGTCCAATAGAGGTACGAGCCGGCCAAACCCCTTCCATAAAACCAGACCTATCGAGTTGCTACCAACTCCGCTAGCTTGTAGCTAACAAACACAAGGAGAGAGCTGACAAACAAAGGAAGAGACAAGAGGATCCTGCCAACCTCTCGGAGCGGGAGCGCGTCTCAACGCCGGCAAAGCCGCGGGATTACTCTTTCCGCAACTACCTCGCCTATGCTATCTACGCACCACTCTACCTCGCCGGTCCCATCCTGACCTTCAACGACTACATCGCCCAGCAGCGCCATCAGGTCAGTGGCATCGAGACGCCGCGCACGGTGCGGTACGCACTCCGGTTCGTCCTTGCCCTGTTGGCTATGGAGGTAGTGCTGCACTTTGACTACGTTGGGGCCATCAGCCAGGCGCAGCCTGTGTGGGGCAGCTACACGGCGGCCCAGCTGTCGCTCCTCTCGTACTTCAACCTGCACCTCATCTGGATGAAGCTGTTGCTCGCATGGCGGCTGTTCCGCCTCTGGGCCCTCATCGATGGCGTGGACCCGCCCGAGAACATCATCCGTTGCGTCAGCAACAACTACAGCACACTGTCCTTCTGGCGCGCCTGGCACCGGTCCTACAACCGCTGGCTGATCCGCTACATGTACGTGCCACTCGGTGGCGCCGATTTCCGCTCCCGCAAGGCCGCCACCAGGTCCATAATCACCTACCTCGTTATCTTCACCTTTGTGGCCCTGTGGCATGATATACAGCTCCGCCTGCTCATCTGGGGCTGGCTGATCGTGCTCTTCTTCATTCCCGAGGTCGCAGCCGCCTATCTATTCCCCGCTCAGGCTTGGGCCGACCGCCCGACCGCCTACAGGATGATGTGCGCGGCCGGCGCTGTCATCAACGTTCTGATGATGATGTCGGCGAACCTGGTTGGATTTGCAGTCGGCCTGGATGGCCTGGAGAGCATTCTCAAGGGAATCTTTCATGACTTTTCTGGTATGTTTTTTTGCTACCTTTTTTTTTAGGTTGTTTTATTGTTTCGGATGAGGAAACAAGAAATGAGTAACTTTTAGGGACTTTTTTTTGCTAACACGACCCTTTTCTGTGAGGCAGGCATCATGTTCCTTGGGATGGCATGTTTGACATTATTCGTGGGTATTCAAATCATGTTCGAGGTACGAGAGTCGGAGATGAGAAAAGGCATACGTCTCAAGTGCTAGACCTAGTTTCGAAACATATACAAACATAAATTTTTTCAGTCGCCTATGCTTAGCATGGTTTTGATCTTCGCACTGTCGTGTCACTTGCGCATGCTTACGTAGGGATACAACATCAGCTAAAAAAGCACGGCCCGAACCATTTTAGATGTGATCAGATGGCACACTGCAAACCAACGTCATGAGTTCATGGAACTGTTCCTAAAAGCAAGTTTTATCATGAAAATATAGTGGGTATCTCGTGAGCACAATGTGTTTACGAGGGGAAAGGTATACTTTCCGACGTAAACGCAATAATGAAAGAGCGACTTCGTACTGATACAATGTGTATGTATAAAAGAAAAAAAAAAAAGAATCCCTTGGCAAGCTCCGTCTACCTATCGTATTTCCCATGGTGAGCCATCTCAGGGTCGCTCGTCGTGCCGCTGACCGGGCGGTCTCTTGACGAAAACTTGCCATGCATGCCGAGCTTGCTCTCCGTCACCCACTTCCTCAGCCATATGAAACCCTTGACCAGCAAAAAGAAGACGACGCATCCGACCGCGATGCCGCAGACGTAGCCGGCGACCTTGCCAGACCCTCCAGCGGGGTCGAGGAAGGGGTAGACGTAGAAGCCCCTGGTAGCGTGGGTCAGGTAGGCGAGGGAGAGGTAGAGAGCGAGGATGATGATGAGCCAGAACAGGTGTATCCAGGGAGGGAGGTCGGTGCGGGTGAGGACGATCTCAAACAGGGCAAAGCCCGAGTTCATGGCGTGGCGGCTGATGTTGCTCCATGCGGCATAGGTAGTGTTGAACCAGGGGCCGACGAAGAGGACGGCCCAGTAGACGACCGTGACGATGATGGGGTAGACGCAGATGGTGGTGTAGTAGAGCGAGTGCAGAGCCTGCAGCGGGCGCGGGAGCCGGGCCAGCAGCGGACGGCCGGTCGCGGCGTACGTGGCCGTGTGCAGGGCAGAGACGAGCAGGTAGAAGGCGATGCCCCAGTAGGTCAGCACGGTGAAGTACGAGAACTCGGCCGTCGCCTGGTCCGACTGGCCGCTGGCGACCTCGGTGCCGATCGAGACGAACTGTGTCGTTAGCGCGTAGAGGCCCTGTTTTGATGACGGTTTTGTTAGTGTCCGTTTTTTCTCTTTGTTTTGTTTTGTTAAGTTGGTGAGATTGTGCCCGGTCCATCAATCATTTGCCAATTGCGTCATTCATCGAACCATTTTTTTCATCTTCGTAGTGGGTAGGATAAAAAAAAAAGGAAGCATACAAATAACAACCGAAATCCGAACAGAACCCAGGGTGAAAGACACCACGAAGTGACGAAGCGGTTGGACGGGTCGAATTCATCGCGCCCAAAGACGAAAGGGTTCCCCATCTTGTTTAGAGACGCCTCAGGTCCCTTCCTGTTATTGAGGATGGGGGACGTTTTTTTTTTTTTTTTTTTTTTTGTTCAGTTTTGCGTTGACAATTGGATGTGACAAAAGGTGTGGAAGCGCGCGGGAGCAACGGCAAGGGGCGATCGGTTTTTGATATGGAGTTCGACTTTGGAGTTAGGCGGAGCTAAGACTGACTACCCCTACCCAAAGTGGGAAAGGTTACTCTGTAGACGATGAAGCTGAGCTTGCTTGCTGGGCAGTGCAAAACACCAAGGACCACAGGTTCGGGCTGGGCGAGGACTGAGCCACCAATTGCATTTATTTATTAGGAAGTCACTTCGCAAGGTACCACTTAGGGCTGGTCGCCCTGGGCTCGGAATTGTCCGTTATTCATGCCCCTCGCTGGCGATCGAAGCGAGGTTTAGCATCTGTCAAAATTCCATCAATTTGAATTCGTATAGATTCGAACCTTGCAATTTGTACAGAGACCGGGGAAGTCCTTGAACAAAACATGTGTTGGCATGAGAGGCGGCCCCCCCTAACTGAATCGTGAATTCCCTAGTTGGTAAGGTGTTCCCGTGCTGCAAATAAGCACCCCTTTTTAAAGCAACGGCAAGTGGGCAGGATCCGCTATTACTTGACGATGGGTACCATTAAAATGGGATAACTGCTCCGTCTCGGGCGCGTCATCCTTTTAGAGCATGTGGTAACCGATAAGGAGGTACCGTATGACTGGTATGTATCTCGATGCCTACCTACTAGATCTACTACAGGTACGTAGGTGTCGACTAAGTAAGCAAGAAGGAACCTAAGCTACCTACATAGTAATACCTTGTATAAAGAACATTCGTTACTGTACTTGATCACCACTGCCTACCAGTGACAGACAGCTTGCATTCATGACATGGGGTCAACAGCCCCAAGCCCTGGCAGCCCTTCTTGGTTTCTGGGCTATCGAGAAGTGACTTGACTGATTACATGTGACAGGAAATTACCACGTAATCACCATCAGCCGCACTTGATAATTGTTTCGGTATTACGAAGTAGGTCGAAAGCAGCAGGCAGAGCAGGGGGACTGCAAACCGATAACATTTGTACGCGGCTTGGTCGGTCTGTTGATTTTTGACATGGCCAGGTTTATTAGATTCGTACGAAGTACAATACAATTTTTTTCTCGTCTCCATCGGAGAAACCGAACTTTGTTGACTTATTGCTTGGTGTTTCATTGTACAACAGAAACCGGAGAAAAGAAGCAAATGAGAAAAAGATCTGCAGGCCGGCGCGGCTCTTATAGGTATCGGGTGGGTTCAATATGCACCTGAGCGCAGCCTGTGCGCGATTCGATCGTGGTTCGCGGTGGGACAGTCCCGGAACATATCTGCAGTAATTAACCACGCGAAATCTGGTGTCCATCAGTCAATCAAATCGTAGGTAAGGTTAGGTATGCAAATAAGAATCCTGACGGGTGGGCAGGTTCGGAATGGATCGTCAATTCTTGGCAGAGAAGAGGTGACTAAAATTGTGAAAGTCAATCGTTGCTATGCCCAATCTGGCACAATTCGGCATAAGGTTCAGTAAACGTTACTGTACAAAATCCGATGTCCCGCACCAACAAAATGACAATGTAGCAATTGCCCCGCTGGGCGTATTGCAAGGGATGGTCAGGTGCTGTCGTGTACCTGGATGCCTTACCTTACCTTGCTTACCTACCATGGTACCTACCTAGGTTCCAAAGTTATGGATGAACCTCTGCACGATTGGCTCTGGTGCCAAAAACCGGGCACAGTGGTTCTCCTGGGGGATGCATCCAGCTCGCTTCCACCTATCAACCAATGAATGTCAAACGATATCTTGTGCCCATCTCCCGCAGTCGGATTGCTTCCTAGGTGTTTTATTCCCTTGTTTCTTGCAGATTTTCAAGATTGTGTATCCGTACGGGCGCCACGAAAGCAAGCCATTCAATCGGATTCCTTGCAGGCTGGCGCACCATAAGATTTCAAGGTGGTAGGTAGTTTGCTTCTTGTACCTTATTCCCCCCTCTTTGGCTTTCTACCCCCCACCCTATCTCGCCAAGGTGGATGTGGATCCCCACCGTTGGGGAGATGTACGGTCTCGTTCTTTTTGGACTCCTGCAGTCCAACGACGCAATTTCGACACTCCTATTTTTTTTTTTTTTTTTTTTTTTTTTTTTTNTTAGGCACGTCATGGGCGTCTAGTGGAGATCTCCAAAACTACTCTGTAGGTTAGGCACTACTACGTATTCAATTCGGACCGCTACAAAGTTTTTTTTTTTTTTTTTTTTTTTTTTTTGTTCTCCTTCTCCTATTTTCCTCGGTCCCTGCCTGTCTTGTCTTGGGGGCCCATGCCCCGCGCTCATGAACTCTTTCAAGACCCCAGTAATAATGCTTTCTACTCTTGGAAGTGCTTTTGGGCAAAATTAGTCCCTGCATCCCTAGCACACTCACGAAATGTGCATTTGAGCTGGATGTGCATCTACAACAAATCTTGATCTTAATTCTATTTCTATTCCTATGTATAGCGAGCGGCAAATGCCATACTTGTCCGTTACGGCTTAGCTCTCATCGTCGAGTCTTCCAGAAAACAAGATCGGTTGCTTGCTAAATATCGTATTCCCCACCCTTAAACGTATGGCGGCTTCACTCTGTTCGTTCGTGTCTGTCTAGCACACACAGGGTTGATACCACCTATCTACCTACCACATCCATACCTACAACTACGTACCCAAACCTTACCTCAGTCACTCGACTTGGCCCTCGAACTTAGATGCCAGTGTGCATCCATCTCCTCCCTACCTACCTAATATACACTACCTAGGTAGGGATTTAGTCCAACCTAGAGCTAGTGGGTAGGGAATTGCGTACCAGCTCACCCAGGCTCACTCACCCTCCTTTCCTCGGTACCTGAGCCTAGCACCGGAACCACACACCCACCAACCCACCGAACCAATATTTCGTATGCAGCCTCCATTCTGGGTTGGTTCAAGCGCCCTTGGCAACATTCCTGACTGCGCCGTCTCTGACATTAGCCAGCGCCGTCCAATCTTCGTTAAAGCGGCACCAGGCAAATCGTCAAACGCCCACTTTCGTTTAGGCTGGAAGCAGAGAGCACTTGTTCCACTCTAGGAGCTTGCTCGAGTTATTTGTCCATAGAGAGAGAGAAATCAATCTTTAACAACTCGACGTAACGGAAGCACGCGGTTTCCCTAGGGAAGGGCTCCTGCAGCCACCCGATCCCAACACGCCCATACCACTACTTGGCGACTTAGTCTGCGTGTCGACCTGTCTGTCAGCTCGCAATGCATCCGTCACAGGTCTGAAGGATCCTACCGCGTCGTCTTCTCTTTTTTTCTTTCTTTTTTTTTTCTCTCTTTTCCCATGGTTGCTCGCCTGTTCCACTTCCTACGACATATCCTACCTCGACTCAAATTCGTTGCCATCGACTCAAGCAATCTGCGTTCGTGCTTACCTGCCGTCGTGTCTCCTCGTGGGGTGCGGCATTGGTGTAGCCCGGGGAGAGACGGAGTATTTGTTTACTTTTATACGACCCATAACGAAACCGCCCGGCGTGGACCGAAACATATCAAGAATACGCCCTTTCCTCTGCCGGTAACCTGGCCGTAACATCATCTCAACATGGCCACTTCCACGAGGTACGCGCAGTCTACGGAGCAGTATGACGACGAGGGAGAGCTGTCGTACCCGCCCTTATCTGCCGCCACGTACCAGCGACCAGAATCTCGGCCAAGGGTAGAGGAGGTCAAGGCACAACCAAAACAAATTGAACACCCAATACCATCCATGCAACAGGCTTTCTCCGAGTCGTATCTCGAGGCTACTTTGGAGGGGGCTTTGGAGAAGCCAAAGCTACGGACCAAGGATGCCAAGGGCCGCAGGGAGGAGTTGCTCGACCAGGACAAATCGGACGGAGCCCCGAACGCCATGTGGCGCTTCCGCCCCGGGCAGACGTGCCACGAGCTGCGAAAGCTGATGGCGCAGGTCTCTTTTGGTGTTTATCTACTCCTCAACGGCCTCGCAAACAGCAACGCGCAGGTTGTGTCCATTCTACAGGGCCACATTGACGAGATCGACGAGTTTCTTGAGATGACAATGGAAGATATTGAGCTGGCAAACAAGGACATAACGGAACGAATCGACTATCTCAAGCTGCCTATGGATAACATGACAGTCTTTGCCACGATGCTAGAGGACCGCGCCTTCCGGCTCCAGATCGTCGAGGGCAATGCCAAGATAGAACACATCCTCTCCCGCACGACGACAGCCCTAGTTCAGTCAGCACAGGATCTCAGCGAGGGCTTAAAGTCGAGCAGGGAGTTTTCAGAGTACTTGGAGTCGCAGGAAGGTGGGTCCTGGCAGCTTGGACGGAGTGCGGATGTGGTTGACATCTTCAATGCAATGCGGGGCAACACGGAAGGCTGGGTGAAGACCTTTGTGGATTTGCAGTCCAAGACCAGCGAGCTCAACGCTCTGATCGTGAAGCTCGAGAACATGGTTTCTTTGATAGAACGGACGGCAGGGAAGGTCAGCAGACGCACAAGAGTAAGATGCCCCAAAAAGCCAAGCAACACCCAGCCAGCCGGCTGTATAGAGTGTGTTATAGTGGACATGCACTGTATCAGGAACCAGGAGGAATCTTGCTCCAAAAATTCGCTTGTGCTAACTTGATTTGCCTTACAGTTCAGTGTGCAGCCCTTCACAGCACCGGATCCCAGTCGACCACTATCACCCGATTCTATTGGCACGATTACTCCGCAAGCGTCGCCCCCACGAAGCAGGGTTGCCGCGGCAGCTCCCCGACTCACACTGAGGTTCAGTCGAATGCCAGAGGAACGACCTTCAGGTCCGACATATTTTGACCTTCCCGTGAGGAACAGCCTTTTTGGGGCCACGACGGCACCTCCAGCACCTGAGATCCCAGTGCGGGCCTCGCGGGGCCAGTCGTTGAAGCCATCTCCCCATGGCCCGGACAGGTCAAGCTATCAGTCTGACTCGGAATCAGACTTTGACCTTGACGAAATGGCAGCCCAGTTTGGAAACTCGCGGCTTTCACATTCCGGTTCGGCAAGGCCGAGGCCAGATTCTCAGATTCAACCACATATCGTTGAGGTTGATGATGAGGATGAAGATAATGATTCCGAGTCACCACCTCCGGTCCTTTTGCTACAGCCTAGGACTTACACTCCCGTCCCTCCTGCACCCATGCCCTCACCGCGCGTCATGGAAGAACGAAAGAGCGGGTATATGTCTGCAGATAAACCTGCGAATAAAAGGATTTCAGTCACCAAGTCTCTGGGAGACCTAAGGGCGGCAAGTTCTGGAGTCAAGTCGCCCCCAGCTGCTATCAGGGCCGAACCGAGACTCATACAAATATCACCACCACGAATAACACTTGAGGCTCTGCGCTCGCCTCGAATGCCGCCTCCGTCGCTAGAAAGAGAGGATGAAGGTTCTGGAAGCCCTCGAAAAGCCCAGCCCAACAACAAGAGAACATCGCTGAGGGATCGAGTATCACTCAAGACCACCCCACCAGAGTCGATACACGTGCCACCGCATAATGCACGGGAGCTGCAACAGCCCGTTTTTGCATCGGCGCATGAATTCGAGAATTATCAGACGTTCGTTGCCCCAAGCTTGAACCATGGTGCAGATCGAGCCAGTAGCCGGATCGAGAGCAGGCCCAGCAACCCGACCATCGTGACAGACTTCTCGCCGCCTGTGTTTCCGGGCGTCATACCTTCACCACATTCGGACCAGCAGTACTTCCGACCAGTGCAGGCAAGTCCGCACTCGCCTCTTCAGCAACGGCCACACACGGCCGGCGGCCTCAACCCGCAATACCTTCACCACCAGCGCAACGCACCCTCTGCCATGGGTATGAGCATGTTGAGCAGTGTCTCGACGCTGAATCAGGATTCCGCGAGCTCGCGGCGGCTGAAGAAGAAGAGGAGCGCGTTCGGTTGGCTCAAGAAGGCCTTCTCCCTGGATGAGGAGGAGAGGTTGGCTTATGAGGCCAAGAAGGCGCAGCAGACGCCGAACCCCTACTACGATGCGCGCAGCCCCAAGTTTTTGGATGGTAAGCGCATTAGGTGATGGCGGGATTGTGAAGCCGGAGCTGCTTATATAGCGGCCCGACCAACAATAGCGGCAAAGCCTGTGCGCATTCCACACAAGACAAACACAGAAAGAAAAGAAGAAAACGGAAACAAGACAAACAACAAAATAAACAGATTTACTTGAGATATACACAGACATACCCATGCCCTCCGCGGCAAAACATGAAGACATCACGACTCAGCCTCATACATCAGCAATGCGTTTAGTTCTCGGTCACTGTTTGGACGGAACACGCTGGCCGACTGCATTGATACCCTCTAAAAGCATAGCACTATATATACACACATTATCCTGGCGTTCTCATATCTTTATCAAGATTTAGTCCTGTATACGAGCTAGGACGGTAACTCACAATAATTAAACAATATCCGGGTGGCATTTATTGGATTTTGATTTTTCAAGGGACAAGCGAGGGTTTTCTTTTTTTTCTTTTTCTTTTTTTTGCGTTAATCTGGGTTGGTTAAAGACAACTCCTGCTTTTGCTAGCAGATCGCCTCGGGTTGTTTGTACTTGGATATTACCTACCACCTTGGGTATCTATTTAGTTGAGATCTAATGATACTGCACCATCAACGGCTGCCTGTCAGATTAACTAACATCTGGTCATAAAATCTATTTATCCCAGTTAGGCTTGGTTTTTGACAGAAGTGCACTACAGTATACAATGGTCAGAAAACGAGTGTCTTGTGGTAGCGCCCTAGCCCTCTATCTTTTGATTTTTTTTTTTTTTTTTTTTTGTTTCTTCACACAAAGTTTTTCACAAACAACCTATCCTGCTACCCCTCTCTCAGACGAGAAGAAAGACGAGTACCAGAAAGAGTCAGTCGACAAGGTGGCATTCAAGTCCAGCAGCCCGTCAAAGGCGCCATCGGGTACAAATGAGAAGTTGGATATGTCGTCGGAGTCTCGGCATTGTTGCTGTTCCACCTCGACTGCCTCCTCCACTGCTCTGGGAGTAGCGATGAGAGAACCGGCGGCGGTGGTCGAGGCAGCGGTAGAAAGACAAACACCTCCCCCACCACCACCTCCGCTTCGAATACCCAGCACCTCCCTCGCAATGGCCTGGACCTCGGCCAGGTGCCTCCTGCCCTGGGGCCAGACGTGCGACATTGCCATGAGGCAGCCCATGCCGAGCCTGACCTGGTGCCTGCTCAGCGAGAGCCCGTCGCCTGCGGGGTTGGCGGCAGCGGCGGCGGAGGCGGAAGGTTCTTGTGGTGATGTCGGTGGCGGGTACTTGCAGGCCGCGAGCAGCGTCATGGTGCCCGTCGTCATCATGCAGATCACAAAGGGCGTGTGGCAAAAGGGCCGGGCTGGGAGGGCGAGGAGCTGCACCTGGGCATGGATGGAGCGTAGACACCGCGTCGTGTGGATGTTTTTGGAGGTTGCTGCTGCTGCTGCTGATGCTGTGCTGCCGGTGGTCGTTGTCATCATGGGGTGAGCGCATATGGACTGCGCCTCGAGGGCATTGAAGTGGAGGGAGGAGTAGGGTCTGTGGAGGCCGATGGTCGAACTGAAAAGAGGCAGTGTGAGCTTTTTTTTTTCTTTTTCTTCCTTCTGTGGTTATTGAAATATCGTTCCTTGCCATCTGCAGGGGGCAAGGATTGTGCTAATAACGTCAAAAGGCACAAATATCATGACGGCAACTCACGTATGGACCGCCATTAAAGCCTGGAACATGAGCTCGTCGAGCTCCCCAGCCGCTGTGAGCACCTCGCGCTTGCAGTCCGGCAGCAGCATCTCCCAGCCCTCGACGATGGCATCCACAGTCTGGACTATCTCGGGCGTCGAGAAGGGGCGCTCGGCGTCGGTGGCCACGGAAGCTATGGCGGATGTTATCCCCCGCGTGGCGCCTATGAGGTAGGCAAAGGAGGAGTAGACGTGATTGTCTGGCGAGAACTCGCGGCTGTCGAACTCGTCGAGTGTCTTGGGCGTCGGGATCGTCTGCTTAGGGGGGGTTTTTTTTTCTCAGTGTTTGGTTTCAGTTTACCTGTTTGAGAAAGGCACTTTTTTGAAGGGTTTTACAAAAAAGAAAGAAAAGAAAACTTTATATTCTCCGTCTCCTTTATTTGGGGAAGAAGGGGGGG